>NC_068366.1:6125405-6145405 GCF_020536995.1 Dreissena polymorpha | reverse complement strand
CTTTGTCAATTAATTGTGAAATGAAACACTCCTAGATGCAATGTCTTCATTAAAATACACAATCAAATGTATTTGACCTCCTGCTATGTGCGAGCATAATCCTAATTCCGATGTTTAATAACGAGTTAAAATTATAGTTAATTTTGTACTTTCACATATATAAGATAACAAACACTTCTCTTAGAGTGCATATCCTTCAATGCATTTATCAAATCACTGCAGACGTTGAATGCTACATCTCCAACAAGACAGGTAACTCAAATTCGATGGGACAAATACCACACAATCTGATTGAGCAACAAAAAAAACAGAAAGCTAGACATGTCCATATTCCGCTCGCAATTACTGTACTGCTCAAATGCGTTAATTTAATATAGTTTGCAGTTATAATCTTGTTAATAAATAAATCTTTTTTAGATTGTTTACAAAATTGTCTTTTCATTAAACACCTACAATTTTGCAAAATAACACCCTGAAGGTAATTTATTACATGCACGTCTTTTGAATAATCACGTTTGTTTTAAACATGACAAACACATTCCTAGACAATTTTCTTCAAAGACAGCTTTTTACTTTCAAATTTGTTAAAGGATATATTATAACGATGTACATATATATGAAGCAAGGGTGCACGTATTTAAGTTATGAACCAGCAAGAACACGGATATAACTCTTTTATTCTACCCATTTTTAGAGATGCGTACAAACAGAAGCCAGTGATACTTCCGAGATTGCTCTTTTGGCCGGATTATTTTGTTACATTTAATAGCAATTTAGCAGGTGCTAAGTGTTATATTTTTTAACAATATTTCGCTTGTTAAAACAAATCGGGTAATGTAACACCATTTTTAAAGGTTTACTATTGCATTGATTTATGCATCGTCCGGTATTTTATGAGACTATAAAGACTAATGAATGGTAAGTTTGATCATTATTATATTACATAATTCCAAGTTTAGTTAAATACTCTTCTCTCATTGTGTGGTTACCAAACGAACTCTCCCTCTCTCTATATTTATGCATTCTTTTTTTAATATGCGTTCAATCATTACACAGAATTTTATAGTATACATTCACACCTGTAATTTACCAGTTTTATTATTAAAACATTGCATATGTATTGTATAAATACAAAGTAACGTTTTAAAGGAGTCTTCTTGTTCGTTGAATCAAAACCTAGACAATAATCATGAATATACTGTGCATTTAATATCAAATTATACCACTTATACAGTGTCTGTCACTGCTACTGGGTGTCAATGGTTCCAATATCGTTCGACCGCGACAGCGACAACTTTTGAACATGTAATATCACTCAACGCATAGCTATTTCTTTCAGCACTGCACAGAAAAAGGAATAAATTAATACGAGTACATATAATAGTATACTATTGGTGAATCAATAATATTATGTGCTTGCATCATTTATGGAAAATATATTGTTTAATGACACGTTTAATTAATCCATAATATTTATAAACATTTGAATTTTCACAAATGTAAAACATTCATCTTAATTGCGATGTCATGTTGTTGTTTTTTTTTCTTTTAAATTGAAATCGCTGATCACATACGCACACGTTTATCGTGAACAACTCAGTTATATAATAATGAATATAGTGATATGTTGCTGCATGCATTCAACATGTATACATAAATATATGTAAAGAAGTTTTACATATGACGTAAAAATAAGATAAGCATAAATAAATCAAATACAGAATAAGTTTGACACGTTCGTATATATGATCTTTGTTTACAATTCACTACCATGGCATCAAATAATGGTTTATTGTTTAAGTAACTTTTATATAACGTCTATGCGAAATATTCAAAACACTGTGTTGCTTTCATTGTAAAAATTTCGTCTGACAAATCAAACTTTATATGTTTTCCCTAACATTTGCATTCATCCACCGTATAATAACTGTATTATTCGTATAGCAAAAATAGAAAAATGTCCTGGAGAGATACTAATTGTTGCGTTATCATCTAAACAACACGGAACCCGCTATGTTATAGTTCAAATAAATATTGACATCCGACTTAAGCTGCAAAAATATAATCTGAATGTTGGCAAGAATTACAAATGCCGATTCAAATGACTCACATAACTTGCTGCTTTTTATATCTTTTACAATGGCGCTTTATTGTGTTTGCAAGTTGGGCAATTTCTGTTAAATGGTGCTTTTAAAATCGTGCGATTTTGAAATGCTTTTCAGATTATTTAAAATAAATAATTCATTCACAATAATCAATTTCAAGAAACGATTAAGTGAAACCATCATAGCCGACGAGTGAATAGCTTAATTTTACGGAGATAATACACGCTATAGGTTGTCCTTTAGTATAAGCGTACAAACTTGTTAGTGAACTTGTACCAGGAGCGTACACATATTTGAATATACAAATACTCGAATATTAAAATAGCAAAACTTAATAGAATAATGATATTCGTAATTAAATGAATGCTGATGTTTTATGTCCTCATAATAACATTTCAAATACATATTTTCCAAAATTGTATATTTTATTTCCAGTACTAAACGCTGCTAGCATATCACAAGTACCCAAGATTTAGGTAAACATCGATCAGTTACCCTACTATTGTGTTAACGTGTTGTCACTTTTAATGTAACTAATAACCCCATAGATAAACGTGTACGCCGTAGTCTATTTGTTAACCACATAATGTTATTTAAATTATAATAAATGCATTTGTATTCTCCTATGTTTCATCATTTTTGAAGGTCTGGAACAATGTAACAAATGTATTTTTAATTTAGGCTACCTGCGGTTTATTGTTTCCAAAAACATTCATATGTGAATATTGTACCGGCTGTAATGCAAAAGGTACAGTCTTTAACCATTCTGAGTGATTTATAAATGTAAATAATGATGGACGTGATGTTAGTGCGCATAACTGGTGTAATGACACTATGTTAATATGTTCAAACATTGGGTGCCCTTCATTGTGAAAATCAAAATATGGATCTATGAACAGAACATCCTCAGCAATTGAAGTCGACGATTCCGTGATGGGCGCGAATGCCACAGAGGTGCTGATCGAGCCACACCAGATCATTGAAGCAACAATAGTACCCATTATGTTCTGAGTTATAGTTCTCATTGGAACTGTTGGAACAGCAGCGCTAATTGGGACGGTATTGAATAACAAATCGATGCGAAATACCCCAACGATATACGTGGACAGGTTATCATTTGGTGAATTATTTCTTTCTTGTGTTTCGTATCATTATCTTTACAAGTGTATTCAGTCACGGAAGGTTTGTGTGTAAATTGAACGAGTACATACAAACACGGTGTTTCCGTGCTCTCATTAATATCTCTCAGTGGGTACGGATAAATTGACAGTATGCATTCCATGGGTAAGCTAATAGGCCCGAAATGATGACGGTAAGCACGGTGATCGGAAAAAGGATCCGATATTGCTATTATGATTGTCATCCCAGAATCGGTAACTTCCGATATAGCATTTTGTCCCGGTTATACGAAATAATTGGGAATACAGCTTTATTTTCGCCTAGTATTGCTGTCTGCGCCATGTATACAGACGGACGTGTTTTCTTTTTTGTTCAGATTATTACGTCGTTTGTTGTGTAAACACCAATTGTGGCGAGTAGTCAGCAGTCGCCACATGCAGTGCACGTCCGTAAAAGACACGGCCATGACTCAACAACATAAAGTCAGGTGCAGGAGCGTGAAAGTGGCCAAGTAGTCATGTCGCTAGTCATTACATATTGTTTGCTTCTGGTTACCAAGACATAAATCTGTTCGTGTAAGCCATGTTGCCGACCCGTTAACACAACACGTGTTGTCACGTTCTGATAATACGATCATTCTGTCTCGCGTATATTTATTCGTGTGTGAACCCTTATGTATTGTATATCCTAAGCAGCGAGTTTCGTATTTATTACAGCCGATATATGTTATGTTTTGCCCCGTGCTAGCGGACCGCAAAAGCGAACACTGTATTAGGACACACAGTTAACTTTCTTGTGGAAATAACTGCCATTTGAAACTAATTGCAATGTTGTGTTTTTGCAATTATTTCACACAGTTGTGATATTTCAATCAAGGTATTAAGTACATATCTATTCATAAAATAAATCTTATAATGCGAGAGAAATCACATCCTTGTTAAAAAACAACAGGCACAAAAACATTTTGCTCTGGATCTACTAAGTTTGAAAGTGTTTGTAATATGTAAATTACCAAAACAGGTATGTCAGTTGTTATAATTGTAGTTTCAATTATGGTCCATATATTTTGCTGTCTTTTTTCAACCATCAATGCCAATGTCAGAGGTCATCGTGTACCACAGCCCTCACCCAAGGACGCTACAGGTGGAGACACGACAGTGTTCTTCAGGAACTTGCTGACAAGTTGGAGCGCGAGAGGACCAAGAAGAGGCCCAGACAGAAACCCCAAATGATTCAGTTCGTGAAGGAAGGACAAACGGCGTCTAAAAAACTGCAGCCTACCAGTTTTGTATTAGATGAATCTGATCAGTGGGAAATGTCTGTTGACCTGAAGCAAAAGCTAGTGTTCCCGAACATTATCCAGACAACATTAAGGCCTGACATTGTGTTGTGATCCACTAAAGATAAGTGTCTGATCATGGTTGAACTGACAGTCCCTTGGGAATCTCGTTGTGAAGAGGCCTTCGAACGGAAAAAGGCCAAGTATACATACCTGAAAGAACAGTGCAGAGAGAAAGGATGGCGAGTGTGGCTCTACCCTGTGGAAATTGGCACTAGAGGATTCCCAGCACAGTCGCTGTGGAGAATGTTCAATGCCTTGGGCATCAAAGGAGCAGACAGGAAGAGAGCAGTGGGCAAACTGAGCCTAGCAGCAGAAAGGGCATCCAGTTGGTTGTGGATGAAGAGAGAGGAGAGGAGCTGGAAGCCTACCACCAACACGTAGTGTCTGATCAACACTGCGGGCCCGCCGCCTGGAGAGTGTCCTGTGATTAAAGGGCCGAAACACTTGTTGATAGGCGGATCTCAGCTGATGATGTTGGTGGTTTTAGCAGTACAGAACTGTATCTCACTCACGAGGTTAGAGCTATTTAATAAAATTAACCTTATATGCAAACGCATCGGATTAATAATGTATTAAAAAATTATTATTATTTCCGTATTGTATAGAAGTATAATTTATATGCAGGGTTTATCTCACCGTGTTGTTTTTTCACCGGAGGGGACTGGTTTGCGCTTTGTGCGTCTGTGAGTCTGTCTGTGAGTCTGTCTGTCACACTTTTTTGGATCATGCGATAACTTTAAAAGTTCTTAATATTTCTTCATAAAACTTGCAACATGGGTAGATGGCAATATAGACATGTACGTCAATTCATTGTGTTCCTACGTTAAAAATTGTGGTTGCTATGGCAACCAAACAAAATATTTAAAAAACAATCTGAAAATGTTGAAATTTCTTACAATGGTGGAGCCGGTATGGGACCATATTGCTTGACAATAGCCTTTTTATACTTGCTATATTTGTTTTAATATCTATATTCTTATTCCATTTTGTATTTGTGCATGTACTATGTATTTCTTGTATTAACAGCAAAACGCAAACAAAATGGTGTTACCAAAGGAAAGACAACAATAAACGTTTCATAACTGTGTTTTCATATAGTACTGTTCAGGTACTGCTCAGTTGGGTTTGGTATGTAGAATATCTTGAATGCGTGACCAGCATTAAATATTTTAAGTTATCAGTGTTGAGTGTTTTGATAATAGAAAAAGTGGAAATAGCAAATCACGTCGATGCCTCCAAACATTGGCTACTATGTTTCGACGCCGAACGATTCCCCAAAGCATGTTTACGTGTATATTGTTCAGGTTAAGATTATTCATTTGTCTTACGCTTAACTAAACACTCTGAACGATAGCTTTGTTCAGTTTAAGTTTCCTAAAAGCTGTACATGAATACTATAGAATAGACTACTGCTGTGTCAATCTCCTTAAAATAACAGCTCACTCGTGATCTTAAACTTCCGTATTTATAACTGGTTATTAGCGCCATTGTATCGCTTGTAATTCCCATGGCGAACACATTTTACGGCGCAGGTTGAGAATCATATTTATCATATGCATAACAATATGTTATTGTTGTATTAATTTGCCAACATAAAGCAAAAGAGGTGTATAATCAGGAAACCACAGATGGTTATCATCATTTCGAATAACTGATGGTGGATAATGCTTCCCTAATTCAATTGTTATGTGATCAATTGAGCTTTAATTTTAGTTATACATAACACTTACACTATTGTTCATGTAAAGGAATAACATATTGCTTTATTTCGGGTATCTTCCATAAATGCAAACATTTAACAATGGCGCTTGTACACTTAACTGAGTGAGTGTGCTAGTGTAGAGGGTAGTATACAGTAAATGTGCATGTACTGTTATTGTTATTGGTCACTTTCCTAAACTTAAATGCTTCTTGTTGGTTAAGAACACATTTCTGTCAATATAATGTCTCACCAGTATAATGTACCCAATTAGGACAAAATAATTTTCTCAATTATGTCAATTCACACCCCGTTCGAGGTGTCGAATAACATGTTTTACAGAGACTAAAAAATAATTACTTAGGTCATAACTGTTTCTTACTTTTCGGTTGTATTGATATAGCAGTTTTTCAAGCACACAACCATTGAAAGAGTTACACACAAAATGTATATCCACTTTTTTCATGTTAGTGCCATCAAACCATTGTTTATCAGATAACAATTAAGTTGTATTAATGTTAATTGACATATCTAGAATGACTGTATGATAAATTCGTCATTCATTCCTAATGTGTAAGAGAACGATCACAGCTACATAAGATTGAAATTAAGAAAAGATTGCACAAGTTAACATATCAGTGATAGTTCAAATGTGTGGTCCATATTTTTGAATAAGACATTCAGTTCACATTCTATTATTGAAATGTTTAAATCAATTTGGGAACAACAGGTGATTTTGCATGTTAATACTTATATCGGTCTATGAATATTAACAACGTTTCATGAACGTGTTTGTCGTGTTTGATATGCGTCACCACTTTGTTTACTGTTCTTTAGCATAGCATGCAAGTTGTTGATATGTTTCCGAATACCGAATCACACAGGAAATTGCTAAGAAATAGCTCACTTAATTACGGAAATTCCCTAGCGCTTATATCGACGTGTTGTTTCTGCAATCAGTTTTACACATCGTGCTTCAAATTAAATACTAATTAAAACTATCATCAATAACGTTTATGTAAGCCATTCATGCAAATTGAAGTTAATTCTTGTTCTGATTACATTGCAGTATGCTGCTCCATCAAAACACATGACTTTGGTGTTCATAATATGCATTAATGTGGTAAGCAGTCCTTATTGAATTTCGAAATGTGATTAAGGTTTCGTTCCACAATCATATTAAATGCAACATCAATGACAGTAATACCACAAATTGTTATGTATGTTTAAACAAATTGAGTTAATGTTTTAAAATAAACAGTCTGTGTTTGATGCATCCTGTGTTTAGTATGCATGTTTACGTGTTTATAATGACATGTCTTAGATTAGATATTATTTCAGTATGCGAGTGTTCGTACTTGATATTAGAGTTTATTTGTTTTGGGTATAACAATACATGTTCACTGTTCCCAGGCAATCGGTTTCTGAATATGATTTCTTGCTGACTTGACTCTAGTTGTACTCTGCGTGTGTTGCTTGCAGTCATAGTAGACTTTCATCTTTTTAATAACATGCTAGAACTAGAGGGAGTTAATTCCTTACAGTAAAATGTGTATGAATTATGATTGGTTATTATATTATGTCATGGTTCAATATATTCCAAAAAGTAAGTAAAATGATGCAAATTCCATGGCCGATAATAGCATGTATTATGAGACATTGGTGATATCTTTAGAAATTTCTGAAACATGCCTTCCTTGCACATTGACTTTGCTAAATACGTAAGCAGCATAATAAGATAAAGACGAGTGTGCTTTACAGTAAAAATACATCATATAAACATGTTATTCTATAAAGATGATCATAATGTTTATCTGACGATCATGAAATTCAGCAGCATTGATGATAAGTAATGTTAATACGGTAAATTAACTATTCAAACTATAATAGCTTGATATCGAATACGTTAGTGCTTTAACATGGAAATTATGGTTAAACACGTGTCATTATTCAGATCCCTGCTGAAAGCAAGTATCTTTAAAACATTTAGTCATAAAGTATGGCGTTAATATGGTTAGGTTATGAACAGGAATGCAAGTATAACAGGTGTGGTTATCTTTATTGTATAATGGGGCCGATAACGTATAGCATCCTCTGCTCACTTCAATTTTAAACTTAGTATACACTGGTAAATATACGTTTAAACTATATTATCTCTCTCTATTTTAAACAACCCAATGTGGTAGGTGGTGGCAAACACTTCAGTGTGAATGGATATCCACATTTTCAAGTTTAATTCAAACGTGTGTATTTAAACTAAAATAATTATTATGACGTGTAATTATAATAAAACATTGTTAATATTATAGAACACAAAAACGTCATTCAAGTTAATCAAATTAATTATTCGATATCGCGGGTGCCAAATTCGGAATAGCAGTCCTTATGACAACGTTTTAAATCATTTAATAAGCGAAGTGAGCTCATTCTTAAGGAACTCGCGTGTCATATTTGACCGCGTCCCGACACGAACTTGTCGAATATTATTCGAGGTGTGTAATCAATTAGCAAACGTTCTTATTGATGTAAGCATATCCATATATAATGTGTATTCCTTAAATACAAATCTATTTTTAACAAACTAACTATATAGTTTAAACCTATTTTGTTTACCTCAATTGAATTTAAAGTACTAACTACTTATATGAAACGCTCTCGAGTCCGTTTCCTGGGCCAAGGACCAGTACTTGGTGTCTTAGGTGGAAATCTGAATAACGCTCTTTAAAAACTATATAATCTGTATTACAAATTAATGACTATTTGCCAGTTATTGTTTGTATTTTAATTAAAATATCACGAGTAATGAAAGAATAGACTTATAATGTAAAAGAATATTTTATGATGATAAGTTTTCAAGAAGTAGACATTTGGAACTAAATGCACTAAGGTTTTACCTTTTTACATGGACGCTTATTTCTGTGTAATGGGCAATTGCGACATCATCTATTGAACGGTAATTTTATCAACGTTATATTATGTAATGCTTTTAAGATAATTTGACCAAATTTATATTTATAATGACAAAAATGATTTCTTGAACAGTTAATGTGAAATTGCTTAAAGCAATTAGTGAATAATTTAATTTCATAAAAATGGTAATGACGCTACGCAGTTGTGCGTTATCATTATTTTAAGAACTGTATGCATTAGCGTGATACTTTAGTATTGATAATGAGAAAAAGAGTTCTTGAAAAGTTAAAGTGAAATCGTAAAATGCGACTAGTGAATAATTTACTGTTTTGAAAATTATAAATATGCTATGCAGTTGTTCTTAAACATAATTTTAAGAACTAAATGCATGAGCACGACACATTTGGTAAGTGTTAATAATTAAAGATTGACAAAACCAATGGAACCGACAATAACAAGCAGTACATTTTAATGCATATATTACTGAGTTTAAAAGAGAATGAATACCGTCATACACGTAATGAACTTTATCGACATTTTAAAATCATCAGTTAATTGAACAACAATAGATCTGAGAACACACGTTACAACATGTCTCTTTCAGGCGCAATTAGCTGGATGTATACATAGTGCAAAGACTGTCCGTGTGTGTGTTTGCCAACAACTTAATCCGTTTGCATTCTTCTTTTAATGAGCTATCGGGTAGCTCTTTCACTAAAGTATACTTTAGAAATGCTTCATGATGTTTAAAGATACTCTGGAGTAGACAAACTCTGTGCAAACATATTTTATTAGGACAGGCTCTGTGAAGTATAATATTAGTTCAATAAAAGTAAATAACAATTGACATCCAGCACCACGTTTACAGTGTTGGGGATAATAGTGTTCTGTATTTATTTTCAAACACGTTCATCATTTGTTGTCATCATCGTTAGTATTAAAAGCTCAAAACGTCATTGGAAGCGTATAATATTACACCGTTGTGATTGTTAACTACTGTCAAATCTCTGGTTCTACTTGTTGTTACGTACATGTGTGTATCAATATCAACACACATAATAGACATCCTGCTATAAATAAATAAACCATTGCATAACTTCAGTAACATTGAACGGACCATACAAAATAAAACTAGTGCAATTGTATATGAATGCTATGATAGAAGGTTAAATATGGCCTAAGTATGTTCTTTTCAAAAGTGCATTAGCATACCATTTTCTAATACAATGGCGTTTTGTACATAGTCCATCTGCCGCCGTGAAAATGGTTATATAGATACCAGTTAAAAAATACTAGCATACTTGGATTAACAGTTAATATCGATAGTCCAATATGTAACCATATACATGTATATTGTTTCTTCCTAACCTCTACATTCGTCCTCAGTAAAATATCTGTATGTTTCAAGTATAACAAAAAATATGAAAATGTCCTGGTGAGATTCTCCTCGTTGCGTTATCATCTTAACAACCCAAAAACGCGCTGCATTGTAGTTCAAATATTGACATCCGACTTCAGCTGTAAGTTGAATCTGAATGTTGGCAATAATTACAAATGCCGCTAGAAATGACTCACATAACTTGCTGTGTTTGTTCACTTTTTAACAACGGCGATTTATTGTGTTTTCAAGCTGGGCAATTTATAGCAAATGTTAAATGGTGTTTTTAAGAACGTGCGATTTTGAAATGCTTTTAGGATTATTTCAAATATATATATTTCAATCACAATACTCAATGTCTAGCAATGCTTAAGTGAAATCATCATAGCGGACGAGTGAATAACTAAAAGGGGCCTGTCGAGTTTCGGTAAATTGACTACATAAAAAAAACGTTTCAGAATCGCAACGTTTAGTTGTAGTTATGGTATGTGTGAGGGAAAAGTAATGCTGAACATTTACCATGCTCTAAAATATCCAGTTTATGCATCTGTTGACGATTTAAACACCTGAACATTATAGAGCGTTGTAACGCGAAATGATTGCATAATTAATAGAGTTATGTTGTTGTCGTTATATTTTGTTGATTTCTTATATAAAGTATAATATACATTACTCAATGTGTGAGCACAAAAAGCCGAGTGGTCTAAGCGATAATCTTTTACTTCAGGGGCCAGTGGTTCAAGCCCAGTTGTGAGTTATGTTTTTACTTTTATTTTATTCTTGTTATTTTTGTGAGCTTTTTAGAACCAATGCTTTGACTTATCAAGATAAAGCAATCAATCACAAACTTCACCACATGCCAAACTCTGTAAAAAGGCCCCTTGAATACAACGACAATAATACACGCCCTCGTATGCTGTCCTTTAGTTTAAGCGTGCATGCTATTAAGTGAGCTTGTACCATGAGCGTCCACATGTAGAATCTTAAAAAATATCGGAAATTAAAATAGTAAAACTTATAAGAATAATGTTCTTTGTAATTAAAAACCTGTCGATGTTTTTGTGTTTTCATAGTAAGGTTTCAAATACATATTTACCAAAAATGTATCTCTTATTGATAGTACTAAACGCTACGTACAGCTCTCAAGTACACAAGATTATGGTAAACATCGATCAGTCACCCTACTATTACGTTAACGTGTTTATACTTTTACTGTTACTACTTATAATGTAAATAAACGTGGTGTATTTGTCATGTACATAATGCTCAATTAAGTGAAATAAAAAACAAATCTACTAAATTTCATCATTTTTGAAGCTTTGAAACAATTTAACAAATGTGCTTTAATTTTGGTAATACATGCGATGCATTGTGTCCATAAACATCACTATATGTATCTTGTACGGGCGGTTATTAAACAATTAAAGCCAATACATATCTTGAGTGATTTATACATTAAACAAAATGATGGATGTATTGTGTGTGCGCATATCTGATGTTATGCCAATATGTTCATGTGTTCAGTTATTAGGTACTTTACACTGCATTGTGAATATCGAAACATGGATCTATGAACAGAACATCCTCAGCAATGGACGTGCACGATTCCGTGATGGGTGCTTATGCAATATAGGTGTCGATCGAGCCACATCATAACATTGAAGCAACACGTGTACCCTTAGGCTCTGAGTTATAATTCTTAATGGAACGTTTGGAACAGAGCGCTAATTGGGACGCTGTTGAAAAACAAAATTTGTGCAAAATACCCCTACCAAATCCGTCGTCAGGTTACCATTGGGTGAATTGTTTCTTTGTTTGGCCCCGTATCATTATCTTTAAAAATGTATTTAGTTATTTCATGACCGTTCGGAAGGTACGTCTGCAACTTTTCCCGGTACCTGCACACACCTTGTATCCGTATTCATAGCTCTCAGTCGGTACGGCAAAAATTGACATTATGCATCCCATTAGTAAGCTTATAGGCCGACAGTGATGACGGTAAAGAAAGTGATTGGAAAATGGAGTGTTTCTATGATGCTTGCCATCCCAGAATCGGTGATTTCCGATTTAGCATTTGTTCTCGGTTACCTGAAAATGTCTAGAAATAGAGCTTAAATATCTCAGATTATTGCTTTTATGCGCCATTTATACAGGGTGTCTTTCTTTTCCCGATTATATTTAATATTTTTACACAATTTTCGCAAGTAGTCACCTTCGTTACGAGTTCGTGAAAACCACGTTCATGCCACAACAACTAAAAGGTCAAGATCAGGCTCGTAAACGAAGCCAACATTGATATTTCGCTGGTCATTAAATGTCGTGCTTTTGGTTACCAAGACATACATTTGTTCATGTAAGTCATGTTGACGACTCTCTAATACAACAATTGTTGGCAATTTCTGATAATATGATCCTATTGTCTCACTTATATTTATTCTTGTGTGAACACTTATGCTTTGTAAATCCTAAGCATCGAGTTTCGTATTTATTACAGCTGATATATGTCATGTTTTGTCCAAATATGCTTTACAGAAGCCTCGGATCCGAACAGTTTGCAATGTACAACTTCATCAGCATACGCCGTAGGAGAGCGAGCGTCACTGGTGTTGTACAATCGCAGTCACGTGCTAGCGGACCGCAAACGCGTAGGCTCTCTTGTGGAAATAATTGTCATTTTAAACTAATTTCAATGTTGTATTATTTTTCACAGAAGTGATATTTCAAACAAGGGAGGTGCATAACTATTTATAAAATACTGTGGTATTCGAGAAGACAACCCTTCTAATGCGAGAGAAATCACTTCCTTGTTAAACAAACAACAGATACAAATACATATTGATCTGGATCTACTAAGTTTGATAGTGTTTTAATATGTTAGTTACCAAGACAGGTCAGTAGTTATTATTGTAGTTTCAATTATGGTCTCATATATTTCGCTATGTCTTTCTCCAGACATCGATGTCAATTTCAAAGGTTAGTGCTATTTCATACACTTTAACTTATATGTAAAAGTATCAGATTAATGTTGTTATACTCAATATATTTTTTGTTTAATCTATATGCTTATTTCAATGATCGATTGTGCATGCAATATGTATTTCTTGTATGGATACGAAACAAAAGCAAAAAAAGTGTTACCAAACGAAAGAAAACAAGAAACGCAATGCAACGTTGCATAACTGTGTTTTCATATATGAAGTAAAACTATGTTCTGTAGGGTTTTGTAATGTAGAATATCCTGATTGTGTGACCAGCATTATATATTTTAAGTTATCGGCGCTGAGTGTTTTGATAATTGGAAAAGTGGAAATATTAAATAACGTTGATGCCCTCCAAACAATGGCAAATATGTTACGACGCCGAACAATTCTCAATAGCATGCTTACGTATAAAATGTTCAGGTTAAGATAATTCATTTGTCTTACGCTAAACACAAAACTCTCAAAGATATCTATGAACATGTTAATTTGTCTTAAAACTGTAAATAAATACTACAGAATGGACTACTGCGATGTTAGCCTTTTTTAACATAATCGTTCACGCATTATCTTTAACTGCTTTATTTGTAACTGGTTATTAGCGCAATTATATCGCTTGTATTTCCCATGGCGAACACAAATTACGGAGTAAATAGAGAATCATATTCATTATATGCATAACATAGAGGATATTTGTTAGATTCGGTGGATTATCGATTTTAATTCACGAGTGATCATAGCAAATAATATTTTCACGAGTGACGCAGCCACGAGTGAACATATATATTTTACATAATCACGAGTGAATTAAAATCGATATTCCACCGAATCCAACAAATTTTCTTTTTATTTTATGATTTTTGTAACAGTTAATATACATTGTTATAGAGTTTAAGTAAAGAATTTTGCTGTGATAATGACGTCATTTCATAAAAAATAACATCATTATACAGTAAACAGTGAAAATTATCGATAATTTTCACTGATAATTTTCAGTGTTTGAAACAGTGAAATTATCAGTTTTAATTTACTGATATTTCTCTATAAACCACCGGAAAGCATAAAATAAAATATTCTATTTTTGTACTTTTGTCAACCTCATGCAATAGCTGTATTATCAGGAAAACCGCATATGGTTATCCATATTTCGAATGACTTGTGGTGATTAATCCTTCCCTTCTTCAATTGTTATGTGATTTATAAGGCTTTAATTTAAGTTATACAAGTAACCATGTAATGTAACTTACAGTATTGTTTATGTCAAGGAATACCATATTTTTTTATTTCGTATTTATGTTAATTGTATCTTTCCCAAATGCAAATTTTTTCCAATGGCGATTGTAAACTTAACTGAGCGAGTGTAATTGTGCCAGATACACTGAGTGCATCGACAATTATATGTATCACGAATGGAATACAATAAATAGGTGATCATTTCGTGTATTAATATATCAAAAGACTTTATGTTCATTTACACGTTTTTTGTTGCATGAAACCAATAACTTAGTGTTTTAAAACATAAACTTTAAACTATTAAGTACGTAGTTGTATATTCTGTATCAAGTGACCCAACTTTACGCAAATCAAATACTTATACTTGTAACATTTTAAGCGATACATTATAGAATGAGCTTGTTTGAGCGATTTCTTTGGGAAACCACTATTTATGAATTGAATCTATATATATGTTTTTAACAAAGAATGTGGTAATTTTCCAAATTGTATACAGTTAATGGTAATATTCCTCCTGCCTGTATCAGTGGTTACATTTCCGAATACATCGCCTGAATAAAAGTTTGCGTCATTTTTAATAAAATCGAAATCCTCCCAGTTTCACCGTCGCCTCCAGCAGGTGAAGCGTCACAAACAACATGCAGTCTAATGCGTGAAAAACACAAACTAAAGACATAAATATCGTTTTGATGACACATGTATACGGATGAATTTTAAAGTGTGTAATGCATTCAGATCTATAACTATTCCATAGCTGATCAATTGAACGTACATTGTTTCTTAATACGGATGCTTTTTCTTATAGAATTTGATGTTTGCCAACGAGAAATAGTGATTATAAACATTATACAAACAACGTTAGTAGAGAATTACACTTAAGTCAAAAGTTATGTACACAATTTAACGTAATGAAATCAAAAAGTACTATGCATAATTAACTTTTGATTGTTTTACTATCTTTAAAGAAGCCACTCACGTTATTTCAAATAAATTTGTATATTGACAAAGGTGATGTTAATATGGCTCTATTATACGCACATTGAAGGTGTCATTTCTTGCCAGTTCATTAACAAGTAAAATGTGCATATGCAGTTGGGTAATATTTTCAGATAATTCATGTATAACACATGCACCATTTATATCGTACTGATATATATGTATTATTACATGTGTTTGTAGTTTAATGTATATGCTACATTCTAATTGCAAAACCGCTTATGTGCTATTTTAGACAAACCCTAAAACGAATAAAGATAGTTAAGTATTGCTTTATTTAAACTGTACTTGTGCTGTGTTCAACACTTGCGAAAAGACGACATAGTTTTAAGTAAATCTTGAATACATAATTGTCATATAAATATCGATTTATCATTGTTTTAGAATTAAGGGTTCGGAAATTCAACTCCGCTAAAAAGCAAAGTGAAAATGACGTTTATAACCAGCATAAAAAATAGAACTGCCTATGATTAACTCGCAGTCTATTCAGGTTTTATGCTGTTTGCTGCTCATCAGTAACTAAGGGTTCGAAATGAAGGCTTTAAAATTTGAAAGTAAAATACTTATCTTAGTGGTAAATGGTTCAGACTAAGAAGACAATGGGATATCAAGGGTATTCCTTGTTTTTGTGAAAATATATTCTTGTTCGAAATAAATATGTTTTAACTAAGCTCCTTCGTGTTACTGGGTTTTGATGTATATTGAATTACATCATGTCAAGTTATTTATTTGTATTCAATCATGTCAGTTTGATTTATAGACATGTATTTGTTCCGTAGAGTATTTCGATAATAACAATGCTTCTGTCTTCAATACATACGTAATTGTGTGAGAATAGATCTGATTAGTATGTAGATGAATTGCT
The DNA here is from genome assembly GCF_020536995.1 of Dreissena polymorpha. Lineage (NCBI taxonomy): Eukaryota > Metazoa > Mollusca > Bivalvia > Myida > Dreissenidae > Dreissena > Dreissena polymorpha. Next base: position 6,128,780 of record NC_068366.1, on the reverse strand, counting down.
AAAAACTATATCAAATAATTTAAGTACGTATTATTATGTCTCTGTTTTGCAAGATCCAATTCCAGACACCAATTATTAACAGACAGAGCATCTGAAATAAAATTGTTTAACTTCTAGAGCGTCTGCTACTGTTGCTTGGTGTCAATACATCCATTATCGTTCAACCGCAACGACTTATTGTATAAATATCTGTACAACTAGTATGCTTTCCTGCTGACGCCACGTGTCCATAGCCTAAACAGAAAAAGTGTATATATAGAATACGTAGACCAAATAGTGAGAATTATTTGGTATTATATGCCTACATCAATTATCGGATTACATTATGTTTTAATTAAACGTATAATGCATAAGTAACGAAATAATGTCCATTTTTAAAATGGAAAGGAATTATTCACCGTCCCATCTATATCTGTGTTTTCACTTTAAACTTCTGATGTAGAACCATTACAATTTACAGCAAGAGCCTTTTGGATAAAAGAAAATAGCCCAATATACCATTTAATTGAGTACAATATAACATTATCAATGTGATTATATATATAATAATTCCGATTGTGTACACGTGTACTTGATTTTATATTTAAGTTATTATTAAATTTCAATCAATATAGTGTTAAGTTAATAATCTTTCCCATGCATGCTGAAATATTTCATTAATTATTCAATTCACAACTTAATCCTAGACTCGTTCAATGTTATGAAATGTATAGTCCGAATGACCTTTTTAAAATTCAATACCATATGGAAAAACATTATTAAAGTTATATACATATCCTTAAATGTTCGTGTTGTGTTATTGATGTATTAAATGTAGTTAAACGGATATTTTCTAATATCATTACCTTATATTATAAGGATATGACATTCGCAGCTCCATGTAATTTCAGTAAAATCTGCATAATGACAAACATATTAAAGCATATTTATCTGATTAAACACAGATATACTAACATACAAATACATTCGGGTTTACATTTGGTTCTATTTCCTAATGATACTCGTTTAAAAAAATAATTTGAAACAGACTGTATTCATATTATCCATCGTTGATTGACACACAAATTTAATTTCTTCCTATTAAATAATCTGTTTTTACTCCAATGTCCGCAATCTTTGATATTAAGTTCAATTCACATTTGTCTGGTGTTCTTACAGTTTACAATGTTAACTCTTAATTGCATTATATATCGTGTGTACGATACGTGCATTAAACGTTAAATTGCATTTCATTAATTACGACATGTTTGCTCAAAATGACATATCGAGCAAATATGTGTAATTAATATATACGTATAAGAACAAAAAGGGCAAGTTTATAGCAATACTTGCTTCCCTTGGTTTAATAACATATCTTTAACTTGAAAATAACAACAGTCGTTGCTCATCATGCCAGTTTTGGGCATGTAGCCATACGCATAATTGCATACAATTGATGGGTAACTCTCGATTAATTACTGAGATTCTTGAGCGCCTATAATGACTATATATTGTATGTTATCAGTTATATGCATTAAAACCTTGAAATCAATGACTGGTATGAACATAGTATGCAGTTACATTAACGCATGCTTATCCGCGTTAAGTCATTTTCTCATTACATTATAATTAGATGCATCAGCAGCACACATGTATATGATTTTCATAATGTGCATAAATGTGGTTCCAATGTGCATTTAGTTTTCGATGTGAATTAAGTTATGTAAGTATAATAGTAAATCCCTTTAAATTTATGACAGTAATAACAATAATAATGTGTTTTTAACGCTGTTTATAAACCTAAAATGTCGAAAAAACAAACAAACATTGAAATGGCATGTGTACATGCTTCATCACCAACGACATAAAGTTCGGATCGTTACTGTTATCAGTATCATAGTTTGAGTGATATGTTAATTCATGTGTTAAGTATTTAAAACAATGTGTATAATTTGAGAGTTGGTAGTTTATATTATAAAGATATTGTGTGCATCATGATGGAATGGAAGTTAATTCGTTTAGTAGGACAGTAGGATTGTATGAGCGATCCTATGTTAGCTGGGCAAAGTGTGAGGTTAAGCGCTCCATAACCTGTTTAAACCCCCAATGCTTTGCATTGACCGTTCCAAGGCGGTGACCCCAGCTTTATTCTTACTTGTGTATATGTTGTTTTGTATTGTGCTGTTTTATGCTGTTTGGTACTGTTTAGGCAATCGGTCACTTGCCTTAAATAAAGGACCAACTAATTGTTTATAGTAACAATTCAGTACTTCTCCAGCAGCTGGAGTTTCACTTCTTTATACGTCATTGCTGCTGAGACATGTACAAATGCATGTCAATGGTTTATTTAATTAGACTATCTGCGTTTTGCTAAACACGTGAGGGCTAGAAAAAAAGAAGCGGTTAAAATGTATACATATTATGATCAAGTATCAGTAAATCCCTCGTTTTAATATCTATATATAATTGACTCAATTAATATGCAATGAATGGCCAAAAAAGCAAGTATTTTGAGATAATTATTATAATTATCACTGAACTATTCTACAGCAGCTCTTCCCTTGCATGTTGACTTTTATTGCCGTATTTAATACGTAAGCAGCATAATCAGATGAAAACATGTGTGCCCTGCAGTAACGGTAAAGGTACATCATGACGCGTGCGATCCGATAAAGATTAGCCATTAACTTGAATCTGAAGATAATACGTGTCTGTAGTTCGATTGATTAGTAATGAAAGAAAGGTATATGGACTATTCAACATAGAACGGCTCGAGGTTGGACACGAAGTGTGTTATCATTGAAATGGAATGAGTGGTATATTGACAGCATTATATTTCTGCTCAATTGATGGAATAATTATGCCCCCTAAATGGTCTTAAGTTGCTGCGTATGACAGCGATTTGAGGCGTTTGGAAACTACTGTATAACATTTGCTAAATTTCCCGATGTTGATGAATTAAACGTGATCTACACATTGGCATATGTGTCATATTTGGAGAAAAAAATAGTTTTGGAGTATTTTGGGGTGTTGAATAAACATTCACGTGGCGTCACGGACAGTGCTCGCCACCATCTTGCTAGAACAAAAAAGGCACAGTAATGCGTTAAATCAATTAACATGCACACCATTGGTGTGTTAAAATATCATATTTCATATCTTGACGATAAATTGTAACACTTTGCCTCGAGGTTTGGTCTTTATTCGTATCTTGCGCACAGATAGGATCATATCGGCTCTAGAATGGATTTTTCATACCTGCAGAGAATCGGATCAAATTTCTTTAATTGTACAAAATGGCTTGAATATTCAGTCTGTGTAAATGGATGTATATTAAAATGGGAATCAAATCACAAAGGAATCGAACATTATTAATAAATGAAGCACACTTTTTTT
>NC_068366.1:6057905-6115405 GCF_020536995.1 Dreissena polymorpha | reverse complement strand
TTCAGAGGATGATTCATTTTAAGAAAAATAAATATATTTGCTTTACTTTGTCTCTAACTTAACCAAATAACTCTGACAATGCCTTTACAAGTATGCAGTTTTTGATAATTCAATTATGCAAGAAACATTTATAATTTTAGGGTAGACTAATACAGCAAACTAAGAATGGGCATCCATTTTAGTTTTTTAAGTCAAAACAACAATAAATGCATATAGGAACACATATTTAAATTAAAAATGCAACAATCAGAGGACATAATCAATTAAATAGTAAATGACTACTTTAAATATTTTTGAGCACCGTTTGTTTTTCAGAGATTTGTGAATATGCCGTTTAATGTTCTTCCCATTGAACTAATGCAATATGTGCTATGGAACTGGAATCATATAGTGTTGGAAAGCTGATGTTTCACGTCCAGAGGGTCCTTGCTTCCTGAAAGCTGAAAATTGTATATGATCTCCCCACTCATTCCATCCCGCAAAACCCTTAAGGTGTCGCAAGTCTAGTATGGAATGAGTGATGTATTGGACGTCATCATTGATGACGTTCAATCGAACGAATGATAAAGGGGGCTAAGTTTCGTTAAGCTGAGGCATATAGTCGCGATTTGGGAGTCTTGAAAACTGGTCGGTAACTTTTGCTGAAATTTGACATGTATATGGAGAAGAATGCGATCTATCTGTTGGCGTAGGCGTTATACCTGGGAAAAATCTATTTTGTTGATTAAATCACGAAAAAGTTTCGCAAATTTGACAAAACCGGAATTACAAAATGCGGTATGTGGATATACCGAAATCCCTACCAAAATCTCCGAAATCAAACTTTGATAAAAACAATGTTTCATTAGTGAAATCAGTGTATTTCGCAACAATCTATATTAAAATACGCAGTTTTTCGATAAATAATCAATATTAATTGGGGATTTCGTGGGATCTCGGGGATTCCTGGGGATTTTGGTAATTAGTAGAATTTCGGTATTTCTTCTCACCCGTCAAAATGGTTGATTTCGCCAGAATGAACGCTAAGAAAAGTATTTACAAAATAACATCATCACAAACGATGTAAAGTGAACGCTACTTATCTGTTTTGTATATAAGTATACGATCCATTGGAAAACCCTAACATTTGACATAAAAAAACGCCAGTGGATATGGAAATCTTCAGCATTCGAAATAGCAGACGGCGTCGACCAATGGCTGTCAATACAGGTTCGAAAAGAACGCGAGAAAGTATTAACAAAATAACATAGATGATGTAAAGTGAACGCTAATTCGCTGTTTTGTAGATAAGTATACGATCTATTGAAAAACCATAACATTTGACTCTCTGATTATACTCCTTTAATTGACGTTTCGGCATAATGCCTTTATCAAAACATTGGAAATTATATGTTAACTACATTTTTACGTCTTTTGACTGCACAATTTAAATAACAAAGAAAAATGTTTTTAAACGTCAAATGACGTTGTACATGATGACGTCATAAATGGCGTTATATAAAATGGCGCCAAAAAAAATGTAAAAATTCGCCAAAAATGAAATGACGTTAAACACTTACATATTGTATCTTAATCCTGTGTTAAATGTGTGCTTTATATATTTAATAAATTGATATTTTACAATAAAATAATCATCATCATATGTAATTATAATCTACCTTAACTTATTATCATAAATTAAATAGGGTAAACTTATTTAATGACTCTTATTATTTCAATCCATATCTATGTATAATATTCAAATGATATTTGATTAAATAATCATATATACTTGCTATTCTATATATCATATACACATTATGGACAAGATAAATTGCATAAAGTACTATTAGTTTTACATCCATTTATGTTGATGATTAATATCAAATGTTTTTCACATATATTTTTTACAAGATAGTTTCCCGTAGCAGGACATCAAGTTGATTTTTTGTATTTAGTCCATTTGGTGATTGCGTTTGAAACTTCTTTATAAATTCCAATTCTTTAATAAGTCTGTAATAATGGGAACTTTCTCTTATTTGTGTTAACACTGATACACCCATATCCTGCACTCTGTGGCCTGCACCATTGAAATGTTCTGAGATTGGTTTCTCTCTTCGTAGTCGCACGTCAGCCTCGTGTTCTTTGGCACGTTCCTTTAATGATCTGCTCGTCTCTCCGACGTATACCATCTTTTGGCATTTAATACAAAATATACCGTACACCAAGTTATAAATGTTACAGTTCTGTTTTATTGCTTCGTTTGGAATGTCACTTTTTGGGTTGTTATGAAAACCTCTTGTCAACATTTTACAGACTATACAATTAGTCTTACACGATTGTGGTATTAGTTGAAAACGTTTGTTTATTTCTTTGTTTGTTTTTCCATGAACTAAAATGTCACCGATATTCCTATCTCGTCTGTATGCAACTATTGGTACGTCTGGGAATATATTTTTCATTCTGTCTGATTTATATAGTTTGTCTGTATGTTTTCGAATTATTGAGTGGATATTTGGAAGGTTGTTTGAATAAGTTATAGCTAGTGGTACTCTCTTGTTGGCTGTTTTATTTGTTTCTTTCTTCTTTAGTAAGTCTTTCCTATTTAAATTATCAACTCGGGATAGCTCATGGTTTACAAATTTATTTGGATATCCTCTTTTTTGTAGATTCTGTTTTAGTTCTTTTTTACGATGTCTGTATTTGTTTTCGTCAGAACATATTCTTTTTAAACGTATTCCTAATCCATAGGGTATTGCTTTCTTCACATTTGTTGGATGGTCTGAGTCATATTGGACATATTGATGTTTATCAGTTGGCTTTGAGTATAAATCAGTTGTTATTTTATTATCTTCTAGTTGAATTTTTGTGTCTAAGAAATCTATCTGTGCTGTGTTCCATCTTAATTCTACTTTGATGTTTTCATGTATTTTGTTAGCATAGTCGAAAAATTTCATGAGTTCGTCAATTCCATGTGTCCATAGTCCAAACCCATCATCTATGAAACGTTTATAGAATATTGGTTGTTTATTGTATTCAGATAATTGTTCATCCCATTTTCTCATGTAACAACAGGCATAATTTCTCCCAAGTTTCGATCCAATAGCTACTCCCTCTTTTTGTCTGTATTCTTGTCCACAAAATTCGATCACATTATTTTCTAAAACAGTTTCAATCATTTCAATCACCGCTTCAGTGTTGATGGTCTTAGTACAGCGTTCATTTAAAGCTTGTTTGCACGCCTCTAGGCCCTCTTTCTTTGGAATCGATGGGTATAACTTGACAACATCAAAACAGTATAAGATAATTCCTTCTGGTAATGGTGTAGTTATTTCCCTCTCTATAGCGTTTAAAAATGCTGTGGTGTCTCTTATATAGCTTGGTGTTTCTATAACATAGGTTTCTAGCTCCTTTTCTGCTACCTCTGCCATTCTTTCAGTACTTGTTCCAATGCCATTTACGATTGTTCTATACGGGTTGCCTTTTTATGTATTTTTGGATTTCCGTTAAGTTTTCCTCTTGATGGATATTTTGGTATCAAGTATTGTTGTAATTTCTTTGAGATAATGCCGTTTTTAAATAGTTTATTTGCTAGTTGCTTCACCTTTGTGTTTGCATTGTCAAGTCCATTCCCATTAGTTTTTTCATATGATGTGCTGTCATTAAGTTCATTCCGGAGTTTTTCTACATATTCATTTGCGTCTGTTATCACTATTCCAGAACCTTTGTCTGCAGGCCTTATTATTATACTGGAATCATTTAGTAACGTGTGCAATGCTTGTTTTTCTTGTCTTGTGATATTTGACTGTCCATTTTCTTTTATGCCATTTAGAATATCATTTTTAACTGCTTCTATATAAGCATCTAGCCACTTTTCTCTACCAGGTTCAGGAGTAAAACGGCTTTCTTTCTTTATCTCATATTCCTCCTTTTCATTTTTCCTTTCTTGATTTTCATCACTATGGAAATACTCTGCGAGTCGCATCCGTCTCTCCCATTCTGCTAGGTCACTGTGTATCTTAGATAAATCTACGTGTTTTTTAGACGGTACAAAAGATATTCCTTTGGATAATAGACTTGTTTCTGCTTCTGTTAACTTTCTTGAAGACAGATTAGTAACAGTGTCAAGACTATTATTATTTGTTTTAATTGTGTCTTTTTTTGCTGGTTTATTTTCACCCTTGTTTTTAGTTCTTTTATCGTTTGATTTAAGTTTTTGTGTATCACACTCTTGCGTTTTTCTATTTTTCTTATCTTGATAGTTCATTTTATGCCCTCTTTCTTCAAAATTGCAACAGGACTCCATTGTAAACCAATCTATTTGAACTTCCCTATTCATTCTCTCATATTCAGGAAGGTATTGATGTTTGTTTTGGTCCAATTTTATATGCAGTAAAGTAAAATGCTGCATTCTTAATCTTAGGAATATTTTTCGTTTTGTTTTTACTCCATTAAGTGGTTGGAAAAGTAGTTTACTTGTAATATTTTGGTCGTCAGCAAATATGCATATTTCACTTAAAAATAGGGTTGCTGCTGCATATATTTCGGCTTCAGTTGCCCACGATTCAACTCTTCCGTCACTAAATGAATGATTTTCTATATGCTTTGTGATACTTCTATCTACGTATTCTTTGTAAACATCTTTTAAGTCCTTCATATGGTTATTAATTTGTTGTCTAACTATTTCGTGCTTGTTGTCATTGTTATATATTTCTTTTGCAATACATCTGTAGAAACAGTTCCCATCCATTTGTATGGAACTTTCTTGAAAATTGTCTATTAACACAGGATTAAGATACAATATGTAAGTGTTTAACGTCATTTCATTTTTGGCGAATTTTTACATTTTTTTTGGCGCCATTTTATATAACGCCATTTATGACGTCATCATGTACAACGTCATTTGACGTTTAAAAACATTTTTCTTTGTTCTTTAAATTGTGCAGTCAAAAGACGTAAAAATGTAGTTAACATATAATTTCCAATGTTTTGATAAAGGCATTATGCCGAAACGTCAATTAAAGGAGTATAATCAGAGAGTTATAATTTTTTAATATCCCTTCGGATAATTCAACTGAGCTTATATGTTTTTTAACTCCGAAAAACAAAATGGAAGATGTGTTGGACTGCAATAGCCAAGAGATGGAAAAATACTTACGTTATGTGTCACATAAAGATTTTATATCAAAGTGTGTAAGACATGGGATTGTACCAGAAGGATTCAAGATCAACTGGAATATTCAGATAGACTGTAGCGATGAAATACTAAACAAGTGTGAAAAAATCAAACAAGATGCGTCGGTGAAACTCATGGAACTCACATTGGTAGCTTGTGAAGAGAAAATTAACAAACTAAGAAGCGATGTATGTGTGGAAGATTTAAACAATGACGACCATAAACTGTTTTCAAAACGGAAGCTAGCTGAACTTACACAGAAAAAGAATGAAAAATTCTACAAGCTGTTGAACTGTAAGTTAGATTTTTTATCTTCATTGGTAACAATAGACAATTTTCAAGAAAGTTCCATACAAATGGATGGGAACTGTTTCTACAGATGTATTGCAAAAGAAATATATAACAATGACAACAAGCACGAAATAGTTAGACAAAAAATTAATAACCATATGAAGGACTTAAAAGATGTTTACAAAGAATACGTAGATAGAAGTATCACAAAGCATATAGAAAATCATTCATTTAGTGACGGAAGAGTTGAATCGTGGGCAACTGAAGCCGAAATATATGCAGCAGCAACCCTATTTTTAAGTGAAATATGCATATTTGCTGACGACCAAAATATTACAAGTAAACTACTTTTCCAACCACTTAATGGAGTAAAAACAAAACGAAAAATATTCCTAAGATTAAGAATGCAGCATTTTACTTTACTGCATATAAAATTGGACCAAAACAAACATCAATACCTTCCTGAATATGAGAGAATGAATAGGGAAGTTCAAATAGATTGGTTTACAATGGAGTCCTGTTGCAATTTTGAAGAAAGAGGGCATAAAATGAACTATCAAGATAAGAAAAATAGAAAAACGCAAGAGTGTGATACACAAAAACTTAAATCAAACGATAAAAGAACTAAAAACAAGGGTGAAAATAAACCAGCAAAAAAAGACACAATTAAAACAAATAATAATAGTCTTGACACTGTTACTAATCTGTCTTCAAGAAAGTTAACAGAAGCAGAAACAAGTCTATTATCCAAAGGAATATCTTTTGTACCGTCTAAAAAACACGTAGATTTATCTAAGATACACAGTGACCTAGCAGAATGGGAGAGACGGATGCGACTCGCAGAGTATTTCCATAGTGATGAAAATCAAGAAAGGAAAAATGAAAAGGAGGAATATGAGATAAAGAAAGAAAGCCGTTTTACTCCTGAACCTGGTAGAGAAAAGTGGCTAGATGCTTATATAGAAGCAGTTAAAAATGATATTCTAAATGGCATAAAAGAAAATGGACAGTCAAATATCACAAGACAAGAAAAACAAGCATTGCACACGTTACTAAATGATTCCAGTATAATAATAAGGCCTGCAGACAAAGGTTCTGGAATAGTGATAACAGACGCAAATGAATATGTAGAAAAACTCCGGAATGAACTTAATGACAGCACATCATATGAAAAAACTAATGGGAATGGACTTGACAATGCAAACACAAAGGTGAAGCAACTAGCAAATAAACTATTTAAAAACGGCATTATCTCAAAGAAATTACAACAATACTTGATACCAAAATATCCATCAAGAGGAAAACTTAACGGAAATCCAAAAATACATAAAAAGGCAACCCGTATAGAACAATCGTAAATGGCATTGGAACAAGTACTGAAAGAATGGCAGAGGTAGCAGAAAAGGAGCTAGAAACCTATGTTATAGAAACACCAAGCTATATAAGAGACACCACAGCATTTTTAAACGCTATAGAGAGGGAAATAACTACACCATTACCAGAAGGAATTATCTTATACTGTTTTGATGTTGTCAAGTTATACCCATCGATTCCAAAGAAAGAGGGCCTAGAGGCGTGCAAACAAGCTTTAAATGAACGCTGTACTAAGACCATCAACACTGAAGCGGTGATTGAAATGATTGAAACTGTTTTAGAAAATAATGTGATCGAATTTTGTGGACAAGAATACAGACAAAAAGAGGGAGTAGCTATTGGATCGAAACTTGGGAGAAATTATGCCTGTTGTTACATGAGAAAATGGGATGAACAATTATCTGAATACAATAAACAACCAATATTCTATAAACGTTTCATAGATGATGGGTTTGGACTATGGACACATGGAATTGACGAACTCATGAAATTTTTCGACTATGCTAACAAAATACATGAAAACATCAAAGTAGAATTAAGATGGAACACAGCACAGATAGATTTCTTAGACACAAAAATTCAACTAGAAGATAATAAAATAACAACTGATTTATACTCAAAGCCAACTGATAAACATCAATATGTCCAATATGACTCAGACCATCCAACAAATGTGAAGAAAGCAATACCCTATGGATTAGGAATACGTTTAAAAAGAATATGTTCTGACGAAAACAAATACAGACATCGTAAAAAAGAACTAAAACAGAATCTACAAAAAAGAGGATATCCAAATAAATTTGTAAACCATGAGCTATCCCGAGTTGATAATTTAAATAGGAAAGACTTACTAAAGAAGAAAGAAACAAATAAAACAGCCAACAAGAGAGTACCACTAGCTATAACTTATTCAAACAACCTTCCAAATATCCACTCAATAATTCGAAAACATACAGACAAACTATATAAATCAGACAGAATGAAAAATATATTCCCAGACGTACCAATAGTTGCATACAGACGAGATAGGAATATCGGTGACATTTTAGTTCATGGAAAAACAAACAAAGAAATAAACAAACGTTTTCAACTAATACCACAATCGTGTAAGACTAATTGTATAGTCTGTAAAATGTTGACAAGAGGTTTTCATAACAACCCAAAAAGTGACATTCCAAACGAAGCAATAAAACAGAACTGTAACATTTATAACTTGGTGTACGGTATATTTTGTATTAAATGCCAAAAGATGGTATACGTCGGAGAGACGAGCAGATCATTAAAGGAACGTGCCAAAGAACACGAGGCTGACGTGCGACTACGAAGAGAGAAACCAATCTCAGAACATTTCAATGGTGCAGGCCACAGAGTGCAGGATATGGGTGTATCAGTGTTAACACAAATAAGAGACAGTTCCCATTATTACAGACTTATTAAAGAATTGGAATTTATAAAGAAGTTTCAAACGCAATCACCAAATGGACTAAATACAAAAAATCAACTTGATGTCCTGCTACGGGAAACTATCTTGTAAAAAATATATGTGAAAAACATTTGATATTAATCATCAACATAAATGGATGTAAAACTAATAGTACTTTATGCAATTTATCTTGTCCATAATGTGTATATGATATATAGAATAGCAAGTATATATGATTATTTAATCAAATATCATTTGAATATTATACATAGATATGGATTGAAATAATAAGAGTCATTAAATAAGTTTACCCTATTTAATTTATGATAATAAGTTAAGGTAGATTATAATTACATATGATGATGATTATTTTATTGTAAAATATCAATTTATTAAATATATAAAGCACACATTTAACACAGGATTAAGATACAATATGTAAGTGTTTAACGTCATTTCATTTTTGGCGAATTTTTACATTTTTTTTGGCGCCATTTTATATAACGCCATTTATGACGTCATCATGTACAACGTCATTTGACGTTTAAAAACATTTTTCTTTGTTATTTAAATTGTGCAGTCAAAAGACGTAAAAATGTAGTTAACATATAATTTCCAATGTTTTGATAAAGGCATTATGCCGAAACGTCAATTGAAGGAGTATAATCAGAGAGTTATAATTTTTTAATATCCCTTCGGATAATTCAACTGAGCATAACATTTGACACAAAAACACCCGTGGATATGGAAATCTTCAGCGTAACGAAATAGCAGACATCACACGGCGTCTCATCTGGGTCTACGCTGTTTGCCAAGGCCGATAATATAAATAATGGAAATGCACAAACTCAGTAACTGGCAAGCATATATGCATTAGTAGGTTGTTTCGTGATTATTCAGAAACGACTACATAATTCTTTTGGTTCAGCCAGTGCAACTTAACAGAAATAAGTATAAAAAGTTTCTACACCTGACAACAATGTTCCAACTTAATACAAGGTAAGTTGTTTACATTATTTAAAATATTGCAAGCTTACAGTACTCAACAATAAACAGCTGGTACAATGTAAGTAATCATCGCTTTAATTGTAATAAGCCCTTGGTTAATTACCCTTTTTAATGTTATGGATCAATGCATCTCAAACACCTTCAATTGACTTGTTCATGAAAAATATACACCCTCAGTGCATGTTATCCCATACACCATCAATCACTTACTAAGGCTCGATTGGTCATTCTCGGCTCGGGTACTACTTACCGGTACATGTACCCCGGGTACTCTTAACTTTACTTACATGTTCCCCGGGTACGGTAAATAAACTTAAACATACCCGCAAATATTAGATTGTATCCGAGTTGTATATCCGCCAAAAATCCGATGTCGTTAAACATGCTACCGATAACGTAAAACAATATTGATAACCTTAAACAACCTTCTTTTTTAAAAAATCTGCATCAACATGCTTTTTAGTTTGAGTGTTGAGAGGACGCCGTAGGTATAAGCAAGTAATCAAGAATACGTCTCTGTTTCTGCTTTTATTTCCTTCATGTATAATGACGATAAGGATTGACGACTAACATTGACGACAATGATCACAAGCATTTACGACTAACACTGACGACAAGCATTGTTAAATTAACGATTTAATTTGAATAATAAGATTATAGTACAACAGATATGCTTTTCAAAGTATAATATAATAGCATACACTCATAAGAATAAGAGGTTTCATAAATAACAATTTAAACATTTTCAATCAATATCGAAATATCTTATTCAATATTTATTACACAGCATGAATTAATTGTTAAAACATAATATAAATACCGAATATGGTGTTCCCCATTTAACGGACCTTGCAAACCAAATAATGTTTCTTTAAAAAAATCTATGATGGTAAAAAGTGAGCGTGCGATGTCGCGGAAAATATTATACTTGACGACGTCATACAATGACGCGACTTTAAACAATTTAAGATTTAAAATTAAATCACATCATTGATTTTAACAATGAGTTTTGATAATATAAATGCCATTGAACAGAAAATTGACATAAATGTAAACATAATTAATTTTTACAAAATACCCGACAACAACCGATTTAGTGTTAAAATTCCCGGGTACGTTTTAGTATATTTACCGTACCCAGGGTACGAGCCTTACTAACTGTATTATTATTATATCTCACCGACTACAAGGTACCTTTACCTTGTTGTGTTTATCAACCTGGAATTTATGTAAAATCCGGCTTTCTTTACTTTTATTTTTCATTCATTTGATTACGCAATTGTTGACGTACCTCGTGGAAAATTATTTGAATCTTTGGATTTTAATGGCGACAAGCTGGAAGTGTCAATTTATTTTAAAAACGAATCTAAGATTTTAAGTATTGTGTGTTTTTCATGCATAATTCAGTGTTTTCCAGAAAATTGAGTACCAGTTATATGGCCGGCAACTATGCAGTAAAACAAAAGCATTTATGACATTTACTTGATATATTTGGGAAAAGAAGCCGTCATGTAAATGTAAGAGTAAATGTAACCGGCAGAATCGCTGGCTGCCGGTATTTAAAGAGAACACTGATAATAGTAAACTAAATCTCTACGACACGATTACAGCGTTGTAAAATTGTGTTTTGGGTGATAATGGTTAGTAATTCATACAAATGTTATTAAAAATATTGTGCTTTAAAATTAATTTTGAGAATGGGATGGAAGAACAGAAAATGAAGAGCATACAGGGATGGAAATAAGTGGTTTCCCATGAGCCCGGGGCAAGTAGATTTTGGCCTGGGCAACTCAATTTCAAAAGTTGGTAAACTTGTTTTTTTTTAAAGCTTAAAACAATTCAGTGCAATAAAAATTGAAAAACAATTGATCACCATGGATCAATACTAGTTAAATAACATTCATTATATAGGAATAGGACATGATTCAATTCAGGCTCATAATAATACATCATACATTGAACATGTGTATTGTCAGCAAATGTATATAATTATCTATTATTTTATTAAAAAAATGTATAATAATATTCACATGTTCATATTTCTGGGCTTGTTATTCTTTATCTGGGCAACCAAAATACTAAAGATGGTTGCCCACAATAGTAAAAAGTTAGTTTCAATCCCTGGCATATCATTGTAACTTTATTGTTTAACTGCATTGCATTAAAATTGTGATTGAGGTAAGCTTGTTGTTTATAGTATATTTACTTTTTAGCTCGACTATTATATATGAAATATATATAGTGCAGCTATCCTACTCACCCCGGCGTAGGTGCGCGCATTGGAATGTTTGCGTACCACCTCGAATATATTTCCTATGTCCATTGACATATTGCTTTCATACATGTATTTTGCTTCTTAACCAACATGACCCCAATGTATAAACAAAAGCAGATAACTGTATCAAGCATTTTGTAACAATTATGGCCTTTTTTTCACTAAGAATAAGCATATAATTGATAAATCTATTTTAAAGTTTGCGTACCACCTTTAAATTGCCACAACTTTTTTATTATGCTCTCCCCAAATTTTTTAAGGGGGGAGCATATAGTCGCCGCTTCGTCTGTCCGTCCGTGCACAATTTTTGTCCGGGCTATTTCTCAGCAACTAATGACTGGAATTCAATTTACATTAATGGGAAGCTTCACTACCAAGAGAAGACATGCATATTATCAGACGGTTCTGGTCAGATGATTTTTCACAGAGTTACAATGTATGGCCCTATGAATTTTTCCATTAACTGTACATATAACGCGATCTACCTGTTGGCGTATTCGTTATTACTGGGAAAAATCTAGTTTTTGATTAAATCACGAAAAAGTGGTGTTTTTTATTGCGCAATCGCTATAAACAAGTGGCTTGGCCGGAAGTACATGTAGCCTTAATAGCAACCCCAAGACAATTCACCCCCAGGAGACAATTCACAGGCTAGACAATTCAAATTAGATTTTTCATACCCCAATTTTTCGATTTTCGTAATCATTTTTGTCGTACCCAAATGTTTTTCATACCCAAATTTGTTCGTACCTAAAAAAAAATTCGTACCCATTATTTTCGTACCCAAATGTTGTTCGTACCCAAATTTTTCGTACCCAATTTTTTTCGTACCCCTTTTTTTTCATGCCCAATTTTTTTCGTACCCATTTTTTTCGTACCTAAATTTTTGTTCGTACCAAATTTTTTTCGTAACAATTTTTTTATTCGTACCCATTTTTTTCGTACCCAAATGTTTTTTGTTCCCAATTGTTTTCGTACCCAATTTTTTTTTCGTACCCATTTTTTTCGTACCGAAATGTATTTCGTACCCAAATTTGTTCGTATCCATTTTTTTTTCGTACCAATCTTTTTCGTACCCAAATTTGTTCGTACCCAATTTTTTTTTCATACCCATTTTTTTCGTACCCAAATAAAAAAATTCGTACCCATTTTTTTAGTACCCAAATTTGTTTCGTACCCAAATTTTTATTTGTACACATTTTTTTCGTACCCAAATAGTTTTCGTACCCTAATTTTTTTGTTTCCTTTATTTTTTCGTACTCTTATTTGTTTTCGTCACCAAATAAGTTTTTTTTCCTGCCCATATTATGTTCGTACCCATTATTTCTTCGTACACAAATTTGTTCGTACCCAAATTTTTTCGTACCCATATGTCGTACTCAAATTTTTTTCGTACACAAATTTGTTCGTACCTAATTTTTTATTCGTACCCATTTTTTTCGTACCCAAATAGTTTTTCGTACCTTTATTTTGTTCGTACCCTTTTTTTTTCGTACTCAAATTTGTTTTCGTACCCAAATTATTATTTTTTTTCGTACCCACTGCCCACATATTTTTTCGTAGCAATTTTTTATTTTGAAATATGGAATGAGTGATGTATTGGACGTCATCATTGATGACGTTCATTCGAACGAATGATAAAGGGGGCTAAGTTTCGTTAAGTTGGTGCAAATCACTGCGATTTGTGGCGCTTGAAGACTGGTCGGTAACTTTTGCTGAAATTTGACATGTATATGAAGAAGAATGCGATCTACCTGTTGGCGTAGGCGTTATGCCTTGGAAAAATCAAGTTTTCGAGTATTTTGCGTTTAAATATTTTTATGGGAAAGGGCACGCGCGCGTGACGTCATTAAAAGCGCTTAGGCTAGCTTCCATCTTGCTACGAAACAAAGAAACTGACGTTACGCGTTATTAATTCAGTTAGGCGTTTAATCGATAAACAAAGGCGTAATAATTGTGTTTGAATATCAATCGGTAGTACACATGCATGTCTTTTGTGCACATTGTGGTTTTTTAATGAACATGACATAAATCTATGTGTTATTCAACGTATTGAGTGCGACGAGTTAAAGAAAGGTTTACACGGCTAGGCTTTCCGAGATAAATGTAAGTACACACTGGTATTAGAAAGGTATTCTGTTTATCCGATAATATCTTGAATATAAATGATATTCAGACAATTACATTATTAGGGTTTAATACTTTATTATTTAATCAATAAAAAAACGCAAGCAGCAAATCAATTAATTTCGTTTGTAGTGGAAACGGAAAGTAAACAAACCAACCGTCAAAATGGCTGACGACATAGCAACGTAGGAATTAACGCTCAGAAATTATTTACAAAATAAGATCATCAGAAATGATGTAAAGTGAATGCTCATTCGCTGTTTTGTACATAAGTATACGATCTATTGAAAAACCATAACATTTGACATAAAAACACCCGCGGATATGAAAATCTTCAGTGTAACGAAATAGCAGACATCACACGGCGTCTCTGATTCTACGCTGTTTGCCAAGGCCGATAATGAATGGGAATGCACAAACTCAGTAACTGGCAAGCATATATGCATTAGTAGGTTGTTTCGTGATTATTTAGAAACGACTACATAATTCTTTTGGTTCAGCCAGTGCAACTAAACAGAAATAAGTATAAAAAGTTTCTACACCTGACAACAATGTGCCAACTTAATACAAGGTAAGTTGTTTACATTATTTAAAATATTGCAAGCTTACAGTATACAACAATAAACAGCCGGTACAATGTAATGTCATCATTTTAATTTTAATAAGCCCGTGGTTAATTACCCTTTTAAATCTTATGGATCAATGCATCTCTAACACCTTCAATTGACTTGTTCATGAAAAATATACACCCTCAGTGCATGTTATCCCATACACCATCACTCACTTACTAAGGCTCGATTGATCATTCTCGGCTCGGGTACTACTTACCGGTACATGTACCCCGGGTACTCTTAATTTTACTTACATGTACCCTGGGTACGGTAAATAAACTTAAACATACCCGCAAATATTAGATTGTATCCGAGTTGTATATCCGCCAAAAATCCGATGTCGTTAAACATGCTACCGATTAACGTAAAACAATATTGTTTACCTTAAACAAACTTCTCTTTTAAAAAATCTGCATCAACATGCTTTTTAGTATGAGTGTTGAGAGGACGCCGTAGGAATAAGCAAGTAATCAAGAATACGTCTCTGTTTCTGCTTTTATTTCCTTCATGTATAATGACGATAAGGATTGACGACTAACATCGACGACAATGATCACAAGCATTTAAGACTTACACTGACAACAAGCATTGGCGACTAGATGTAACATTGACGATTCTCTACAATAAATGAAATTAACAGTAATAAATGAATAATAAGATTATAGTACAACAGATATGCTTTCCAAAGTATAATATAATAGCATACACTCATTAGAATAAGATGTTTCATAAATAACATTTTGAAACATTTTCAATAAATATAGAAATATCTTAAACAATATTTATTACACAGCATTAATTAATTGTTAAAACATAATATAAATACCGAATATGGTGTTCCCCATTTAACGGACCTTGGTAACCAAATAATGTTTCTTTTAAAAAATCTATGACGGTAAAAAGTGAACGTGCGATGTCGCGGAAAATATTATACTTGACGACGTCATACAATGACGCGACTTTAAACAATTTAAGATTTAAAATTAAATCACATTATTGATTTTAACAATGAGTTTTGATAATATAAATGCCATTTAACAGAAAATTGACATAAATGTAAACATAATTAATTTTTACAAAATACCCGACAACAACCGATTTAGTGTTAAAATTTCCGCGTACGTTTTAGTATATTTACCGAACCCAGGGTACGAGCCTTACTAACTGTATTATTATTATATCTCACCGACTACAAGGTACCTTTACCTTGTTGTGTTTATCAACCTGGAATTTATGTAAAATCCGGCTAATTAGTAACAGATGTGATACACTGAGATAAAGATATTGCCTTAGTCCTTATGTATTTGAGGCTGTTTCCATAAATAATTAAGAAGTAACTTTTTACAGCTTTAAAGATTTTTTTAAAAATAAATAACTCAGAAAAAAGTTTATCAATTACAGAATAATTATTGATTTTATATAAAATGGCTCCTTTGTAATGTTTAAATGCTACAATTTTCAATCGACCAGTAATGACCAGTATTGACCGGTTTTAACCAGGTATTGACCGCCGGCCCGGTCAATACTCAATTGACCGGTCAATATGCCAACCCTGCATTGAAGCCTAATATGCATTTATCTATTATTATTTGGGCACAAATAATTTTACTGTGTGAAGACCCTACATAAAAATGCTGATTTTTTTCTTACTTGGTACCTGGCGACACACATTTTCAAGTCTATTTCATTAAAGTTGGCATAGATATTTATAAAATTGGCATCGTATGAACCAGTAGTCATAGTATAAGCAACATTGAAGCCTAATATGCATTCATCTATTATTAATTGGGCACAAATAATTTTACTGTGTGAAGACCCTACATAAAAATGCTGATTTCTTTCTTACTTGGTACCTGGCGACACACATTTTCAAGTCTTTTTCATTAAATTTGGCATAGATATTTTAAAAAATGGCATCGTATGAACCAGTAGTCATAGTATAAGCAACATTGAAGCCTGCTATGCATTCATCTACATGTATTATTATTTGGGCACAAACAATTTTACCGTGTGAAGATCCTACATAAAAATGCAGATTTTTTTCTTATTTGGTACCTGGCGACACACATTTTCAAGTCTATTTCATTAAATTTGGCATAGATATTTATAAAACTGGCATCGTATGAACCAGTAGTCATAGTATAAGCAACATTGAAGCCTAATATGCATTCATCTATTATTATTTGGGCACAAATAATTTTACCGTGTGAAGACCCTACATAAAAATGCTGATTTTTTCTTAGTTGGTACCTGGCGATATATACGATGTTATATATAACATTATTTATTCCCAAATTGATGTCTTATTCCCAATTCACATAATACAGTGTTATATGATCTTTACGCGATAAATATGATATTTAAATATTCTTATTTGTTCTCACATTGACTTAATGCTTTGTATAACTATTTTGTAAATGACAAAAAACTGTAAAGTTTACGTCAATAAAACAATCGGTGTGTCTGTCTTATTTGGCATGTAGGTACCTTGCATGGACCTCTACCTTATGATGAGGTTTGAGGTCACTGGGGTCAAGGTCACTGAGGCTAATAATAGATTCTAATGTCTCACTTTTGTTACAGTTTCTCATAGCACCTTCAAAACCTAACCGATCTCCTTCATATTTGGCACGTATGTACCTTGCATGGACCTGTACCTTTTGATGAGGTTTGAAGTTACTAGGGTCAAGGTCACTGAGGCTAATAATAGATTTTTCTGTCACTCTTTTGTTACATTTTCTTAACAGATCTCTTTCATATTTGGCATGAAGGTACATTGCATGGACCTCTACCTTATGATGAGGTTTGAGGTCATTGGGGTCAAGGTCATTGAGGCTAATAATAGATTCTTCTGTCACACTTTTGTAACAGTTTCTCTTAGCACCTTCAATACTTGACTGATCTCTTTCATATTTGGCATGTATGTACCTTGCATGGACCTCTACCTTTTGATGAGGTCACTGGGGTCAAGGTCACCAAGGCTAATAATAGTTTTTTTAGGTGGTTATTAACACATAGATTGACAAAGCCCGTCATCGGGGAGCATCCACCAGTTTCACTGATATTCTTGTTTTTAAGGCTTTTGTCAGTTGATTTTCTTAATTTTAAGTAAAATAGCATTTGCAAGCAATATCAGAAATGGAATAATTCTTTGACCGTGAAATAAAATTGTATAACTGAGCAATTGTTAAATTGCTAATAACATTTACAGGGTGCAGCATCAACGGGGTTCAAAATAATGTTGTGGTTACAGTTCCCCAACGGGGCCTATTATTTTGCTGCGACCCTACATCATTATATTCAAAATTAAAAGCCAAAATAAAAAAAATCGCGATAAAATTAAAACTGTACTGGAGGAACGTTTTTTAGCCACGTCAACGTTTTTAACGAAGTGCGATTTTTACGCACGCACCGTAAGCATCATCGGCGAGGCACTTTATCTATTAAATGCATAGAGCGTCTGTGTTGCAATGGAGAAATCATCTTCTTTGTCAATGTTATTTAATGTTTTACGTAAAAAGTAGTGCTGTGCCTCCGAACACAAGTGACACTCGGATTTTTTGTAGTGCTGTGCCTCCGAACACATGTGACACTCGAAAACAATTTAAGTGCTGTGCCTCCGAACACACGTGACACTCGGAATTGATTTATATGTGCTGTGCCTCCGAACACAAGTGACACTCGGATTTTTATAGTGCTGTGTCTCCGAACACAAGTGACACTCGGATTTATAAAATGCTGTGCCTCCGAACACAATTGACACTCGGATTTTTAAACTTTAAATGGCAGGAGAAGCCCGATATAAGCCGAACCTAGCCACAATGAGTCTGGTGGCGCCAGACGATACCCCTGCCACAGAGCAGCTAATACGACTTATAACAAGCTTGGCGAAATTTCCAGTGGGCCGTTCGTGACCGACAGATTTCCATTTTGTCCAGTAGGTTTAACAAGAATGTCAGTCCTGGCGACCGGCAAAATGTGTAATTAATGCAAACAAATAATATTATTTAAAGTCGAAAATTCGAAGAGCAAACCCCTTACTTCATCATGAAAATGAAATCGCTAATTATTTTGATGTTTGCAATTAGTTTGTCACGTACAATTAGTAAATGCAACTGGTTTCACAACAACTATTTCAAACTCAGTCGCAAAATCGGCAACTGAGTTCTAACAAAACAGATCTTGATAGCTTTGACATATTTTTTAAGTAGATAAGGACATTAAAATATTAATTTCTTTATGAAGGATGGCTTTGAAAACGTTCTTTATTAAATATAAACAATGTTCTAGTGATATCCTTTAGGGCTGTAACGAATACTATAGGTGATAAATACGATACGTATCACGAATACAGGGTGGCGAATACAAATATTTATTCACAAATATGAATTTCAATGAACAAAAGTAATACTGACAACTTGACATGACATTATATAGTATGAAACTCTGAGTATTTGTCAATTTCATTAATTATCATTGCCGGGATCATTGCATAATGAAAATATGAAATATGACACTTTGAAATAACAAAACACTGACTAGAACTGCTTAAAATTTGAACACAGTTTTGAAAATATAACTTGTACCAATACAATCCTTGAGCAGAACAATTAACAGTCAACAATTGGCCGGCGGGTCTATGATATCATTAGCATTCCTTTTACTCTAGGCTCCATGTTTGTTGATAAGTAGCAAAATCATTGTCGTAAAGATAAACAAAAAAGAAATTCCATCTGCTTATCCTGTTTGTGTATGTTTGAGCATCAAAACACTCGTATTTACCTAAATAAACATTAAACAACCATTCAAAGATTTTTCAATTCAATATCGTAAATATTCAACCGGTGCCCGTCATTTTTGTTGATAATCTCACTGTGTAACATAGTGGGTGGGGTAAACATGATGAAAAACGCTGGAATAAGGCGAAGAACATTTAAATATAGGGGTTTATTGTATGAACATTTATTTGTAAGGTAAGATAAGATGATTTAACTTTCAAACTCGAAACCACATTCTTTGTATTCGTCAAATATTCGTTTCGGGAGGTGGCGGATAACGAATACGATTTGTCCACAGCTGTATTCGAGTAATTCGAATATTGGAATGTATTGTTACAGCCCTAATATCCTTATAACATGCACTTGTCATAGGTCTCCACAGATGTTATCATTTTACATTGTACAAGGTAGTGTCCGTTAACCGCAATTTTATGTTCGATACTTCTTACTTTAGTTTACGTTGTTATAATCCCTAACTTCGAAAGGAGATTGATAAACTGTGTGACACTGAAGAAGATATGGAAATTGAAGAAGATAGTCCGGACTATCAAGACGAATTGATTAACACTGAAAAACTGTTATCTGATTAGGATAAAGCACTGGCAGTGCTTGTTGAGCTAAAATTAAGGGTGTATGTTAATGTACATATTTGTGTTGTTTTTGTCAGTCTGGCTAAATTTTCTCCGGACCGACACATTTTTTGAACCGCTGTCCGGACGACCGGCAGATTTTGTCCAATTTCGCTAAGCCTGTAATGTTATAAGTCGGGGGACTAGGTGCCTGAGCTACTTTCGCTGAGTAAACTTCTTTACCCACATTTTTTTCGTAACCAACATTTTTCCTACCCACTTTTATTTCGTACCAAAAATGTTTGTATCGTCATTTTTCTTACCAAAAATTTCTGGTGGAATGAGTGATATATTGGACGTCATCTATTGATGACGTCTAATTGAACAAATGATAATGGCAACTAAAATTCGTTAAGCTCCAGGGTATAGCCGCGATTTGGGTCTCTTGAAAACTGGCCCAACACCTTTGCTGAAATTTGACATGTTTATGTACCAGAACGCGATCTACTTGTTGGCGTATTCGTTATAACTGGGAAAAATCCAGTTTTTGATAAAATGACGAAAAAGTTTTTTTATTGTGCAATCGCTATAAACACGTGGCTTGGCCGGAAGTACATGTAGCGTTAATAGCAACCCCAAGACAATTTACCCCCACGAGAAAATTCACGCGCTAGACAATTCAAAATTGTTTTTCAATAAAAAAAAATTGTACCCAAAATATTTCGTACCCATATTTGGTTCGTACCCATTTTTTTTCGTACCCATTTTGTTTGTTCCCAAATGTTTTTTTAACCCAAATTTGTTCGTACCCATTTTTGTCCTACCAAATGTTTTCCGTTCCCTATTTTTGTCGTACCGAATAATTTTTTTCGTACACATTTTTTTCTTACCCAAATGTTTTTTGTACCCAAATTTGTTCATACCCAAATTTTTTTCGTACCCAAATTTTTTCGTACCCAAAGTTTTTTTCGTACCCATTTTGTTAATACCCAAATTTGTTTCGTACACATATTTTTATTCATACCAATTTTTTCATACCCAAATAGTTTTTCGTACCCTAATTTTTCAGTTCCCTACATTTTTTCGTACTCTTATTTGTTTTCGTAACCAAATTTGTTTTTTTTCCAACCCACATTTTTTTCCAACCCACATTTTTTTGTTCGTACACAAATTTGTTCATACCCACATTTTGTTCGTACCCATTTGTTTGTACTCAAATTTTTTTGGTACCCAATTTTTCTTCGTACCTAATTTTTTATTCGTAGCATTTTTTTTCGTATGGAATGAGTGATGTATTGGACGTCATCATTGATGACGTTCATTCGAACGAATGATAAAGGGGGCTAAGTTTCGTTAAGGTGGCGAGAATCACTGCGATTTGAGTTTCTTGAAAACTGGCCTAGCACGTTTGCTGAAATTTGACATGTATATGGACAAGAATGCGATCTACCTGTTGGCGTAGGCGTTATACCTGGGAAAAATCAAGTTTTTTGATTAAATCACGAAAAAGTTTCGCAAGTTTGACGAAACCGGAATTACAAAATGCGGTATGTGGATATACCGAAGTCCTACCGAAATCCCCGAAATCAAACTTTGATAAAAACAATGTTTCATTAGTGATTTCAGTGTATTTCGCAACGATCTATATTAAAATACGCAGTTTTTCAATACACAATCAATATTAATGGGGATTTCGTGGGATCTCGTGGATTTCTGAGGATTTTGGTAATTACGGGAAATTCGGTATTTCTTCACACCCGTCAAAATGGTCGACTTCGTCAGAATGAACGCTTAGAAAGTATTTACAAAAAAACATCATCTCAAACGATGTAAAGTGAACGCTACTTATCTGTTTTGTAGATAAGTATACGATCCATCGGAAAACACTAACATTTGACATAAAAAAACGCCAGTGGATATGGAAATCTTCATCGTTGGAAATAGCAGACGGCGTCGACCAATGGCGAAAAGAACGCGAGAAAGTATTAAAAAAATAACATAATTAAAACTGATGTAAAGTGAACGCTAATTCGCTGTTTTGTAGATAAGTATACGATCTATTGAAAACCATAACATTTGACATAAAACACCCGTGGATATGCAAATCTTCTGCGTACCAAATAGCAGACATCATGCGGCGTCTAATCTGAGTCTACGCTGTTTGCCAAGGCCGATAGTATAATGAATGGAAATGCACAAACTCAGCAACTGGCAAGCATATATGCATTAGTAGATTGTTTCGTGATTATTTAGAAACGACTACATAATTCTTTTGGTTCAGCCAGTGCAACTTAACAGAAATAAGTATAATAGTTTCTACACCTGACAACAATGTGCCAACTTTATACAAGGTAAGTTGTTTACATTATTAAAAATATTTCAAGCTTACAGTATACAACAATAAACAGCTGGTACAATGTAATGTCATTGTTTTAATTTTAATAAGCCCGTGGTTTATTACCCTTTTTAATCTTATGGTTCAATGCATCTCTAACACCTTCAATTGACATTCTCGGCTCGGGTACTACTTACCGGTACATGTACCCCGGGTACTCTTAACTTTACTTACATGTAGCCCGGGTACGGTAAAGAAACTTAAACATACCCGCAAATAGTAGATTGTATCCGAGTTGTATATCTGCCAAAAATCCGATGTCGTTAAACATGCTAGCGATTAAAGTAAAACAATATTGTTTACCTTAAAGAAACTTCTCTTTAAAAAAAATCTGCATCAACATGCTTTTTAGTATGAGTGTTGAGAGGACGCCGTAGGAATAATCAAGTAATCAAGAATACGTCTCTGTTTCTGCTTTTATTTCCTTCATGTATAATGACGATAAGGATTGACGACTAACATTGACGGCAATGATAACAAGCATTGAAAACTAACACTAACGACAAGGATTGGCGTCTAGATGTAACATTGACGATTCTCTACAATAAATGAAATTAACAATAAAGAATGAATAATACGATTATAGTACAACAGATCTGCTATTCGAAGTATAATATGATAGCATACACTCATTAGAATAAAAGGTTTCATAAATAACAATTTGAAACATTTTCAATAAATATCGAAATATCTTATACAATATTTATTACACAGCATGAATTATTTGTTAAAACATAATATAAATACCAAATATGGTGTTCCCCATTTAACGGACCTCGCAAACCAAAAAATGTTTCTTTAAAAAAATCTATGACGGTAAAAAGTGAACGTGCGACATCGCGGAAAATATACTTGACAACGTCATACAATGACGCGACTTTAAACAATTTAAGATTTTAAATTGAATCACATTAATGATTGTAAAAATGAGTTTTGATAATACATTGTATAAATGCCATTTAACAGAAAATTGACATAAATGTAAACATATTTAATTTTTACAAAATAGCCGACAACAACCGATTTAGTGTTAAAATTCCCGGGTATGTTTTAGTATATTTACCGTACCCAGGGTACGAGCCTTACTAACTGTATTATTATTATATCTCACCGACTACCTTTACCTTGTTGTGTTTCAACCTGAAATTTATGTAAAATCCGGCTTTCTTTACTTTTATTTTTCATTCATTTGATTACGCAATTGTTGACGTATCTCGTGGAAAATTATTTGAATCTTTGGATTTTAGTGACGACAAGCTGGAAGTGTCAATTTATTTTTTACAATGAATCTAAGATGTATTTAATTTTTGTGTGTTTGTCATGCATAGTTCAGTGTTTTCCAGAAAAATTTGAGTAGCCAGTTATATGGCCGGCAACTATGCAGTAAAACCAAAGCATTTGTGACATTTACTTGATATATTTGGGAAAAGTAGCCGGCATCAAGAGTTAATGTAACCGGCAAGATCGCTAGCAGCCGGTATTTAAAGAGAACACTGATAATAGTAAACTAAATCTCTACGACGGGATTACAGCTTTGTAAAATTGTTTTTTGGGTGATAATGGTTAGTAATTCATACTAATGTTATTAAAAAATATCGGCTTTAAATTTAATTTGGAGAATGGGATGGAAGAACAGGAAATGAAGAGCATACAGGGATGGAAATAAGTGGTTTACCGTGAACCCGGGGCAAGTAGATTTTGGCCTGGGCAACTCAATTTCAAAAGTTGGTAAACTTCTTTTTTTTAAAGCTTAAAACAATTCACTGCAATAAAAATTGAAAAACAATTGATCACCATGGATCAATACTAGTTAAATAACATTCATTATTTAGGAATAGGACATGATTCAATTCAGGCTCATAATAAAACATCATGCATTGAACATGTGTTGTCACCAAATGTATTTAATTATCTATTATTTTATTAAAAGAATGTATAATATTCACATGTTCATATTTCTGGGCTCGTTATTCTTTATCTGGGCAACCAAAATACTAAAGATGGTTGCCCACAATAGTAAACAGTTAGTTTCAATCCCTGGCATATCATTGTATCTCTATTGTTATAAGCATTGCATTAAAGTTGTGATTGAGGTTAGCCTGTTGTTTATGGTATATTTACATTTTAGCTTGACTGTTATATATGAAATATATATAGTCGAGCTATCCTACTCAACCCGGCGTCGGCGTGCGCATTGGAATGTTTGCGTACCACCTCAAATATATTTTCTATGTCCATTGACATATTGCTTTTATATTTTGCATACTTCATTACCGACATAACCCCAATCTATAAACAAGAGCAGACAACTCATTTACTGTATCAAGCATTTTAACAGAATTAGGCCCTTTTTCACTAAGAATAATATGCATATTATTGATAAATCTATGTTAAAGTTTGCATATGACCTCAAATATTTTTTATGTCACTTGACATATTGCGTTCATACACCATGTATTTTGCTTATTAACCAACATGACCCCAATGTATAAACAAGAGCAGATAACTGTATCAAGCATTTTGTAACAATTATGGCCTTTTTTTCACTTAGAATAAGCATATAATTGATAAATGTATTATTAAGTTTGCGTACCACCTTTAAATTGCCATAACTTGTTTATTATGCTCCCCCCCCAAATTTTTTAGGGGGAGCATATAGTCGCCGCTTCGTCTGTCCGTCGGTGCAAAAATTTGTTTCGTACCCAATTTTTTTTGTACCCAAATTTATATATGTACCCTTTTTTTTTCGTACCCAAATAGTTTTTTGTACCCGAATTTTTTCGTTCCCTATAGGTTTTCATAACCAAATTTTTTTTCGTACCCAATTTTTTTTTACACAAATTTGTTAGAACCCAAATTTCTTTGAACCCATTTGTTCGTACTCAAATTTTTTTCGTACCCAAATTCGTTTTGTTCCCAATTTTTTTTGTACCCAAATTTTTATTTGAACCTTTTTTTTCGTACCCAAATAGTTTTTCGTACCCTAATTTTTTTTATAACCAATTTTTTTTTCGTACCCACATTTTTTTGTACCCAATTTTTTCGTAAACAAATTTGTTCGTACCCAAATTTCTTCGTACCCATTTGTTCGTACTCATTTTTTTTTCGTACACAAATTTTTTCGTACCTTATTTTTTATTTGTACCCATTTTTTTCGTACCAAAATAGTTTTTTCGTTCCCTTATTTTGTTTGTACCCTTTTTATCGTACTCAAATTTGTTTTCGTACCCAAATTTGTTTTTTTTTCCTACCCACATATTTTTTCGTACCATTTTTTTATAGAAATAATCGATTTTCAATTTGATTTCATCTCTCCACTCATTCCATCACGCGAAACCCTTAAGGTGTCGCAACTCTAGTATGGAATGAGTGATGTATTGGACGTCATCATTGATGACGTTCAATCGAACGAATGATAAAGGGGGCTAAGTTTCGTTAAGCTGAGGCATATAGTCGCGATTTGGGAGTCTTGAAAACTGGCCGAACACGTTTGCTGAAATTTGACATGTATATCGACAAGAATGCGATCTACCTGTTGGCGTAGGCGTTATAAATGGGAAAAATCAAGTTTTCGAGTATTTTGTGTTTAAATATTTTTTCTGCGAAACACAACGCGCGTAGATAAACATTGTGACGTAACGTCATGAAATGCGCTTAGGCTAGCTTCCATCTTGTTAAGAAACTAAGTTACGCGTTATTAATTCAATATAATAGCCTATACAGTTAGGCGTTAAATCTATAAACAACGACGTAATAATTGTGTTTAAATATCAATACGAAGTACACATGCATGTCTTTTGTGCAGATCGAGTGTGGTTGTTTAGATATTCATGACATAAATCTATGTTATTGTGTTCGACGAGTTGAAGAAAGGTTTACACGGCGAGGCTTTCCGAGACGTGTCGGATAAATGTAAGTACACACTGGTATTAACATGGTATTCTATTATCCGATAATATCTTTAATATACATGATAATCATGAGACAAATACATTATTAATTTAGGGTTTAATTATTGAATCAATAAATAAACGTGAGCAGTAAATCAATTGAGTATTAACAACACGCTTACCTTAATGACGAAAATAATCCAATATAATATAACAATTACAATTATGTATGATAAACACACAATCCGAAATACGTTTTTGCATTCGTTCGATGCTTTAAACAAATAAATAACTGTTAAAAACATCCAGAGAATTTAACTTAAAATTGTTTGTTTTGACAAATAAATTACGTCACACAACATACGTCATAAATTGCGCAATCAGTTGCATGCAAAATAAAAGTACGGAAAGCCGGTTTGAGAAATGTTTATATAGAGGAGCAAAATAGTATGATATTAACAATAACAAACGATAGTGTGGTGACGGACTTCTCAAAATAGCATTAATTGAAATAGTTTCATGTATATTAAAATCTCTGTGATATCTTTGGTTACCATCATCAAATACACAGAAAAAATAAAATACAATGTAAGTATCACGTGTACTTGAATTTGTCCGACGAGTTGAAGAAAGGTTTACACGGCAAGGCTTGCCGCGAGCAACACATCATTAGCAGCATAAAGTGCGTAACAAATAAACAAAATAATCAAACATAATTATAATTTCACGTCGCACATTAAAATATCTATTGCAACTGACACCGTTTTGTAGCGAAATTTGATGACTCAATTTCAGCTTTAACAAGAGTAATAAAAAAACTTAATTTAGTATAAACGTCACGCTTACATAAATGACATCGTTAATCCAATGTTTGTAACAATAAGTTGACTACTTTAATCCAAAGTTTATAACAAACAATTTGAAACGATATGCACTTTCACCTTTATTAATCCATGTCTTTATCGAAACTTAGTTCAAACCACACAATTGTATTGTATTCCTTTCTATGTTTACATTTATGCATGATGAACACACAATCCGAAATACGTTTTGCATTCGTTCGATGCTTTAAACAAATAGTTTACAGATAAAAAAACACAACGACATGTCCTTAAATTCCAGAGAGTGTAAATAAAACCATTGTGTTTCGTCACCGAAATGACGTCACACAATGTACTGCGTAGTACATTTCGTAATATAAAATCAAAGCGCTGATTGCATCACAAAATGAATTCAAAACTATCTTGAACGCAAAGCTATAATGATGTTTCAATAAAATACACAGAATTTTGTAGACACAGAAAAAGGCTTAATGCTAGTCGATAGTGTTTAAGATGGGGATGTCCGACACACTGCAGTTGTTTGCTCTTTTCACGTTTTTAATATTATAGTCATGGGAATTGAAGTTCTACTTTTTAAGGTAGCTAATCGAACGACCTCGAAACAATTAACATATCTGCGAGTATTATGGTTACTATCATGTGATATGTATATTAATTTTTTGCGAGAACTTTGGTTACCATCATTAAATGCACAAAAGAAATAGGTTTTCAATTTTATTTCATCTCCCCACTCATTCCATCCCGCGAAACCCTTAAGGTGTCGCAACTCTAGTAACCAAATAGTTTATCGTACCCTTATTTTGTTCGTACCCTTTTTTTCTTACTCAAATTTGTTTTCGTACCCAAATTTGTTTGTTTTCGTACCTCCATATTTTTTATACGAATTTTTTTTACAAATAACTGTTTTAAATTTGATTGATCTCTCCACTCATTCCATCCCGCGAAACCCTTAAGGTGTCGCAAGTCTAGTAATCGATTTTCAATTTGATTTGAACTCTCGACTCATTCTATCCCGCGAAACCCTTAAGGTGTCGCAACTCTAGTATGGAATGAGTGATGTATTGGACGTCATCATTGATGACGTTCATTCGAACGAATGATAAAGGGGGCTAAGTTTCGTTAAGGTGGCGAGAATCACCGCGATTTGAGTTTCTTGAAAACTGGCTCAGCACGTTTGCTGAAATTTGACATGTATATGGACAAGAATGCGATCTACCTGTTGGCGTAGGCGTTATACCTGGGAAAAATCTAGTTTTTGATGAAATCACGAAAAAATTTCGCAAGTTTTACATAACCGGAATTACAAAATGCGTTATGTGGATATACCGATACCGTACCGAAATATCCGAAATCAAACTTTCATAAAAACAATGTTTCATTAGTTATTTCAGTGTATTTCGCAACAATCTATATTAAAATACGCAGTTTTTCGATAAATAATCAATATTAATTGGGGATTTCGTGGGATCTCGGGGATTCCTGGGGATTTTGGTAATTGCGGGAACGTCGGTATTTTTTCACACACGTCAAAATGGCCGACTTCGACAGAAAGAACGCTTAAAAGTATTTACAAAATAACATCATCACAAACGATGTAAAGAGAACGCTACTTATCCGTTTTGTAGATAAGTATACGATCAATTGGAAAACACTAGCATTTGACATAAAAAAACGCCAGTGGATATGGAAATCTTCATCGTTGGAAATAGCAGACGGCGTCGACCAATGGCTGTCAATACAAGTTCGAAAAGAACGCGAGAAAGTATTAACAAAATAACATAGATGATGTAAAGTGAACGCTAATTCGCTGTTTTGTAGATAAGTATACGATCTATTGAAAAACCATAACATTTGACACAAAAACACCCGTGGATATGGAAATCTTCAGCGTAACGAAATAGCAGACATCGCACGGCGTCTCATCTGGGTCTACGCTGTTTGCCAAGGCCGATAATATAATGAATGGAAATGCACAAACTCAGTAACTGGCAAGCACATATGCATTAGTAGGTTGTTTCGTGATTATTCAGAAACGACTACATAATTCTTTTGGTTCAGCCAGTGCAACTTAACAGAAATAAGTATAAAAAGTTTCTACATCTGACAACAATGTGCCAACTTAATACAAGGTAAGTTGTTTACATTATTTAAAATATTGCAAGCTTACAGTACTCAACAATAAACAGCTGGTACAATGTAATACCATCGTTTTAATTTTAATAAGCCCTTGGTTAATTACCCTTTTTAATGTTATGGATCAATGCATCTCTAACACCTTCAATTGACTTGTTCATGAAAAATATACACCCTCAGGGCATGTTATCCCATACACCATCAATCACTTACGAAGGCTCGATTGGTCATTCTCGGCTCGGGTACTACTTACCGGTACATGTACCCCGGGTACTCTTAACTTTACTTACATGTTCCCTGGGTACGGTAAATAAACTTAAACATACCCGCAAATATTAGATTGTATCCGAGTTGTATATCCGCCAAAAATCCGATGTCGTTAAACATGCTACCGATAACGTAAAACAATATTGTTAACCTTAAACAACCTTCTCTTTTAAAAAATCTGCATCAACATGCTTTTTAGTTTGAGTGTTGAGAGGACGTCGTAGGAATAAGCAAGTAATCAAGAATACGTCTCTGTTTCTGCTTTTATTTCCTTCATGTATAATGACGATAAGGATTGACGACTAACATTGACGACAATGATCACAAGCATTTACGACTAACACTGACGACAAGCATTGTTAAATTAACGATTTAATTTGAATAATAAGATTATAGTACAACAGATATGCTTTTCAAAGTATAATATAATAGCATAAACTCATTAGAATAAGAGGTTTCATAAATAACATATGAAACATTTTCAATCAATATCGAAATATCTTATTCAATATTTATTACACAGCATGAATTAATTGTTAAAACATAATATAAATACCGAATATGGTGTTCCCCATTTAACGGACCTTGCAAACCAAAAAATGTTTCTTTAAAAAAAATCTATGACGGTAAAAAGTGAGCGTGCGATGTCGCGGAAAATATTATACTTGACGACGTCATACAATGACGCGACTTTAAACAATTTAAGATTTAAAATTAAATCACATCATTGATTTTAACAATGAGTTTTGATAATATAAATGCCATTGAACAGAAAATTGACATAAATGTAAACATAATTAATTTTTACAAAATACCCGACAACAACCGATTTAGTGTTAAAATTCCCGGGTACGTTTTAGTATATTTACCGTACCCAGGGTACGAGCCTTACTAACTGTATTATTATTATATCTCACCGACTACAAGGTACCTTTACCTTGTTGTGTTTATCAACCTGGAATTTATGTAAAGTCCGGCTTTCTTTACTTTTTTTTTCATTCATTTGATTACGCAATTGTTGACGTACCTCGTGGAAAATTATTTGAATCTTTGGATTTTAATGGCGACAAGCTGGAAGTGTCAATTTATTTTAAAAACGAATCTAAGATTTTAAGTATTGTGTGTTTTTCATGCATAATTCAGTGTTTTCCAGAAAATTGAGTACCAGTTATATGGCCGGCAACTATGCAGTAAAAGAAAAGCATTTATGACATTTACTTGATATATTTGGGAAAAGAAGCAGTCATGTAAATGTAAGAGTAAATGTAACCGGCAGAATCGCTGGCTGCCGGTATTTAAAGAGAACACTGATAATAGTAAACTAAATCTCTACTACACGATTACAGCGTTGTAAAATTGTGTTTTGGGTGATAATGGTTAGTAATTCATACAAATGTTATTAAAAAATATTGTGCTTTAAAATTAATTTTGAGAATGGGATGGAAGAACAGAAAATGAAGAGCATACAGGGATGGAAATAAGTGGTTTCCCATGAGCCCGGGGCAAGTAGATTTTGGCCTGGGCAACTCAATTTCAAAAGTTGGTAAACTTGTTTTTTTTTAATCTTAAAACAATTCAGTGCAATAAAAATTGAAAAACAATTGATCACCATGGATCAATACTAGTTAAATAACATTCATTATATAGGAATTGGACATGATTCAATTCAGGCTCATAATAATACATCATGCATTGAACATGTGTATTGTCAGCAAATGTATATAATTATCTATTATTTTATTAAAAAAATATAATAATATTCACATGTTCATATTTCTGGGCTCGTTATTCTTTATCTGGGCAACCAAAATACTAAAGATGGTTGCCCACAATAGTAAAAAGTTAGTTTCAATCCCTGGCATATCATTGTAACTTTATTGTTTAACTGCATTGCATTAAAATTGTGATTGAGGTAAGCTTGTTGTTTATAGTATATTTACTTTTGAGCTCGACTATTATATATGAAATATATATAGTGTAGCTATCCTACTCATCCCGGCGTAGGTGCGCGCATTGGAATGTTTGCGTACCACCTCGAATATATTTCCTATGTCCATTGACATATTGCTTTCATACATGTATTTTGCTTCTTAACCAACATGACCCCCAATGTATAAACAAAAGCAGATAACTGTATCAAGCATTTTGTAACAATTATGGCCTTTTTTTCACTAAGAATAAGCATATAATTGATAAATCTATTTTAAAGTTTGCGTACCACCTTTAAATTGCCACAACTTTTTTATTATGCTCTCCCCAAAATTTTTAAGGGGGGAGCATATAGTCGCCGCTTCGTCTGTCCGTCCATGCACAATTTTTGTCCGGGCTATTTCTCAGCAACTAATGACTGGAATTCAATTTAACTTAATGGGAAGCTTCACTACCAAGAGGAGACATGCATATTATCAGCCGGTTCTGGTCAGATGATTTTTCACAGAGTTACAATGTATGGCCCTATGAAATTTTCCATTAACTGTACATATAACGCGATCTACCTGTTGGCGTATTCGCTATTACTGGGAAAAATCTAGTTTTTGATTAAATCACGAAAAAGTGGTGTTTGTTATTGCGCAATCGCTATAAACATGTGGCTTGGCCGGAAGTACATGTAGCCTTAATAGCAACCCCAAGACAATTCACCCCCAGGAGACAATTGACGGGCAAGACAATTCAAATTAGATTTTTCATACCCCAATTTTTCGATTTTCGTAATCATTTTTGTCGTACCCAAATGTTTTTCGTACCCATATTTGTTCGTACCTAAAAAAAAATTCGTGCCCATTATTTTCGTACCCAAATGTTTTTCGTACCCAAATTTTACGTACCCAATTTTTTTCGTACCCCTTTTTTTTCGTGCCCAATTTTTTTCGGACCCATTTTTTTCGTACCTAAATTTTTGTTCGTACCAAATTTTTTCCGTAACAATTTTTTTTTTTCGTACCCATTTTTTTCGTACCCAAATGTTTTTTGTTCCTAATTGTTTTCGTACCCAATTTTTTTTTCGTACCCATTATTTTCGTACCGAAATGTTTTTCGTACCCAAATTTGTTCGTACCCATTTTTTTTTCGTACCAATCTTTTTCGTACCCAAATTTGTTCTTACCCAATTTTTTTTTCATACCCATTTTTTTCGTACCCAAATAAAAAAATCGTACCCATTTTTTTAGTACCCAAATTTGTTTCGTACCCAAATTTTTATTTGTACACATTTTTTTCGTACCCAAATAGTTTTCGTACCCTATTTTTTTTTGTTTCCTTTATTTTTTTGTACTCTAATTTGTTTTCGTAACCAAATTAGTTTTTTTTCCTGCCCATATTATGTTCGTACCCATTATTTCTTCGTACACAAATTTGTTCGTACCCAAATTTTTTCGTACCCATATGTCGTACTCAAATTTTTTTCGTACACAAATTTGTTCGTACCTAATTTTTTATTCGTACCCATTTTTTTCGTACCCAAATAGTTTTTCGTACCTTTATTTTGTTCGTACCCTTTTTTTTCGTACTCAAATTTGTTTTCGTACCCAAATTATTTTTTTTTCGTACCCACTGCCCACATATTTTTTCGTACCCAAATGTTTGTCGAAATAATCGGCTTTCAATTTGATTTGATCTCCCCACTCATTCCATCCCGCGAAACCCTTAAGGTGTCGCAACTCTAGTTAGTCTCAAACACAAAGAGATCGGTGCAGGTTTCTCTCCTGAATATCTGCTGAACTTCTTCATTTAAATTGAGATAAACTTTGAACAATTTCAGGCCGTGGTACACTTTTTATTGAACAGTTCATATCCGCCTTTGCCATTAACTGAAATTGTAATTATGTTTCCTAATCAAGTATTAATTTGAAATAAATATAAAAAACTAAAGGTTGAACAAAATATGATTTATTGCCTTTTAACTGTCCCGGCGATGTTCTCTATATTCCTAAACTAATCTATTTCTTAATTAAAGTTTCCAAATAAAATATATAGTTTTTGGATTAATTGTAAACAGAAAACACATTTTGTTTTTACTTATTACGGACACATAATATAAGAAAGACAATAAACATTTTGAATTTAAATCTGCGATAGAGGCGCACACGCATTTCCTTCAAGGTGGATGTCCCCATTTTTAATTAAGCGTTTACTGGTATGCCTGAGCCACCACATGCCGGCAGATGTGAAGATAAAATTATAACGATAAGATGCGTCATCTTTCTCACTTGACTGAAATATCGATTGCCGCAATGACACGAATATTTGTTGCAGCACGGCAAATATTACGTATAATCAAATTTGTACCGTGTAAAAAACACACAATGTTTCGTTTTCGATTCTTTGGTGTTAATACAAACAAATGCTTTGTTGAGTTTACAAATGACTTGTATTTTAGGCTATGAAACACTATGCTGTATGCAGCTTATACATTGTTATATGTGTGTGTGAGTTTATTTACAGGACGTCGCTGAGTCTTCACGACTACAGTATGTGCTCTTTCAGGGGAAAATATTTAATTTCGACCTAAAGTAGGTCTAAATAGACCAGTGCGTGATGGTCAACGAGACCTTAATATGCACTGGTATACAATAAATAAATTGTATTGTGCATAAAACCAACACAATTAAATCCTCATCTAAAAATAGTTGTCTACGTCCTGCCTACTCGTTTACGGCAGTGATCAACTCCGCCTTTTTATCCGTATTCCCCGCTGACATCGACTGCGCATGCGTAGAGATTAATTAATCCATTGAAGAGATGAATTCATCCCTTGCGCTGAATTGCGATGAATTCATCCTAATAGGGCTTAATTCATCGCAATTTATCCCTAAAAACCACTGGGAAATGTTGAATACAGATGAATTCAGATGAAACGGGGTGAACACCGTTTAATCCCAAAAAATCGGCCGAATGAGGGTTATTGTTTAGGGATTCTAAAGAGATTAATCCCGGAACAAAATCCCAAACCTCACTTTACTTCTACTGCTACTACTTCTACTTCTACTACTACTACGATTACAACTACTTATCATTATTTTCGATGCCATTGTTTTTTTCACTCTTTAATATCCCCGCTTACTTATATTTTTATGCTAGAACATATAGTTCCCAAAATAATATTTAAGCACAACTACATAACATGTTAACTACTTATGTGACATTAAGTAATTACGGGTCCGTTAGTACGAGTACGATTTTACTTTTCTAGAATACTCTTATAGTCATTATAACTATTTGTGTCCAATTATCCTAAAAGCATTGCATTTTTAAAAGCACCGTTTAAACGATAATACAGAAATTGTCCAATTACACAGAAGTAAAGCGTTGTTGTGGAAAAGTCTAAACTGAAGCTTTGTGATTCATTCAGTACGAGATATTTGCTCCTTCAACACCGATCATCTACATGATTATACTTTTGCAATTTACGTCGGGAGCGAATATCTGTACATTATTGGAGATTTAATCTAAATATAAACATTAGTTTCTAACAGGAAATACACATAATACAATTCGTCAGTAATATCTTTATTTTAATTAAATGAATTTAAAATACACATGTTTGTCCATAAGCATAAGATCGATTAGGAATGTACGTGACTAACAGCACACTATCATGACGCTACTTCAAAGTCTGTTATTAAAAAAATGGAATCTGTGACCAAACTATTTGTCAAAGAAATGATTTATCAAAACGACTGATGCTTGTTTTTTTTGTCTAATGTTTAAATTGGATCATGTATGTTTTAAAGTCATAATATATGGTTATTCTTAAACAATTAAGTGTATATGAGTGACCATCAAACAAACTGAATTGTTCAGAATTCATCGAAAGAATACAGTTTTGTGTTTTTATTAACTTATGTGTAAGATGTTGTTAATTACAGACCATATATCATGATTTACGTAATTTGTAGAACCATTACTGTTGACGATCATTTAGGTCTTTAATTGATGTAATGCTGTTAATAACCCTAAGCATACTCACGCTGTATCTTATCATTTATAACTTACATTTTTGGAAAGTTAAATTTTTTAGAAGGGCTCTGGCCATTTCTCAAGTATTCACCCACAATAAAAAGCACTTACATGTTTAACATCCATCATTTCTATTTGGAATAGTATATTAGCCGTATGCCCATTACTTTTCAATCGAATAGTAGAAACTTATATCTTCAGATACAAATTCGATTGATCGATAATCTTTATCGGATCGTGAGCTTGTGTGATGTTTCTTCAGGATATCTGCAAATAACATATGTCTTTATCTTGTTATGCTACTTACGTAAACCATTCGGTTATAAAAGACAGCTTGCAGAAACATTCAATGCTTTCACCATAACATTATGTCAAATAATTGCGTATAGCAGCCGTGACTTTTATATCAATTGAGTCACTTTGTTTAAACATTTAAAATCGATTCGCTAATTCCTGTTAGAAAAAAACATGTACATGTTTACTGCAGTAAGGATATTTACACACTTGTAATAACCCTCTCTTGTTAAGCGAAACGCCAAAAGTCTAATTAAACATCTCTTATTCCTGATTAAACATTACGCTTGATATGTATACAATGTATTTGTACATGTCTCAGAAACAATAACAGCAAGTACAACATGTAAAGTATAAGCAGTGCCGTCTCATCCAAACATGATATTGTGTAACCTTTTACACGTGGTATGTTTACAGGCCAAACGTATTGTTTTTTAACTTAAATCATACAAACTCTAATTCTCCAAACCGAAACTCTAAAATTTAACACAGAATCATCACAATTACCCCATCAATTTAATTCTGACCACAGTAACTCTCAATTTAAACACATACACTTCATACTATATAAGATATTTTATTCAAAACATTAAAACTGCATCCAAACACAAAAATATTCTTATTCTAAACGTTGAGACGTTTATATTACATATAACCTGCTATTCACAAATCAAATTGTAAGTTGTTACCAAACTATATAAGCCATAAGTGCTTAACTCATGAAATCTCATACTTCGCAGAACACAGTATCATGTCAACTACGGGAAATGTCATGCTTAACAAAGGAAATATCGTAGTTTTGAACATAGTAAACACATATATTTCAATTCTTAACAATGATCTCTAATACATTTGTCGTAAACTTGCATAATGAACATACGAACTGTCGTTCAAAACGCAAGAACTTTCATACTGAACAGGCTGTTTCAATGAGGAAATTCCGTGCATATAGAGGACCTTCCGTATTTAACAGAAGAATTCTCATACTAACAACTATATTTTTAAGTGTAAACCCAATAACGCTCAAGTTCAACACTTTACATATAAATGAACATACTATTGGATCTATGATACCGAACACAAGAACACAGGGACGATTTGAACTGTGTGTCTTTGTTGATAAAACAAGTACTTATGCTATGACAACGTTTGTTACATGAACACTTTAATTGTATAACTGAATTATCAAAAACGTAATTGTACTACTGTCATATGTTCAAAGGGATTGTTATACTAAGTATACCTAATCAGATTGTTAAACAAAATGTAGACAATAAAGCACAAGTATACACTTAATTAAAAATAGAATGCATATGTGCTGATGGAGCATCATATTATTATAATATCAGATATAACCTAAAGTTGACATAAGTGCGCTGAATGTGACTGCATAATGTTTTACTAACAGTCAATTAATTACATTTTCTATGTATCACTGATCGCTAAAATACATAGTCGTTATAAGCGCTCAAAAAACTCGGTAATAAATCGAGTGTTTTCTCAGCAAGTTCAGGTATCTTGGCGTTTGGCTACAAGTCGACAACTGGCGTGCTGAGTAACGCGTTTACGTTTCCTTTCATACCAATCTTATTGGTTACATTAGAAACAAACGTTGGCATGAGTACATTGTTCCAAATATCTTTTAGTATAGTAAATAGTTTTTGTTTTCTAGTGAGTTCAACCAATAATAGGTATTTATAAACGCGTAAAATATACAATCGTATTTCTTGTGTCATATTTAAATACAACTGTTTTTATAACTTATGTCGCATTGTTTATTTGCAAGACTCAAGTAAATGTGTTGAAAGTTTGTTATTTGTCATGTATACAAATAAGTATTGTTATACAAATAACCTTACTGACTTCAAAATATTAAAACAAAATCAGCATTAATTGAATCCAAGCAGAGATCAATCATATGTACTATCACCAATGTGTTAACTTTTACCATGTTTACTTGACGCTGTCGTATCATTGAACATGTGTTTGTCAGATGAATACTAAATGAAACAATTCAACATACAGTTTACTAGATGTTCTTCATTAACAGTAAATAAAAGTTCAGTGCAATATGTTTACATACGCCAATAGTAAGTAAAATTCAGACATTAAAGGTTGAGTATACATAGAGTGTACAATAATTACAAGTTTTGACTGGTTGGTACATGGCAATAACAAAACTGCCCAGACAGTATATTGAATGATTTGTATTTGGTCCGAAATAGGAAGTTACAATTGGAAAACCTGATTCTGCATTTATGAATAATAATCGTTACCCACTTTGCCCTGATTTTAGCAAATTACTTGGTTCGATGCCATAGATTACTGATCATTTTCCTCCAATTGGTTAACATAATATATATATATATACGATTTTTCGTTAAATCTAAGTTACTAATTGCGCAATCAGGAAAGCATACTGATTATACTAATTTTGTATAAATAGAATTAATTGATGGCGAAAATAAGATATCATTAACATCAAAGAGCAGTAGCAGACGCTCTAGAAGTTTCACAATTTTTTTTCCGATGTCAAGTTTGTTAATGATTTTCAACTGGAAGTTAAACAGAATCATCGTTACACATAAATTAATGGTATGTTATTTTTAAGCAAATATATCGTAAAAGACCAGTTTTACAATACTTCCACTGTTGCTATTTTAGATATCACATCAAACGGTAACGTCCTCGGATTCACAACACATTATTGAAACTAACTACACATATGACACAAATTTGAAAAAAACTATGTTCATAATGACACATTAAAAATACCAGTTAACAGTTGCTCAGTGGCCTATTCATTTGGATAAACTGTAATCATTTATGACCAAGATGGCAATATTTTAAGAACCAATGCCCGGACTGTCAAAATATTGTAGGCACACTTGCCCGGATAGTTAAAAATAATTTAGGAACGAGTGTCCAGGTTGTGAAAACAACGCAGGAACGAACGTGCACATGTATCAAAATTAGCGTAGGAACTACGTTATAAAGTAATCCAATTAATAATTTTGATTAAACTAAAAAGTACCCCAGTACGGAAAATATCCTTAAACCTACACGGCCTATTACGACCTTCTCGAGTTTTATACCGAAAACGAAACAACGTTCTATTTGAACAAAAAGCGTTTTGTTTCCGAAACATTGACATAAATATAAACAAAATTAATTTAAAAAAAAGCCGACAATTGAGCGTTTCAAAGGATTTCTAGGTACGTTTAAGTATATATTCCGTACCCGGGATACATATAAGTATACTTAAGAGTACCAGGGTACATTTAAGTAGTACCTGAGCCGAAAATTAACAATTACGCTTAAGGTTGTGAAAATCTACAAGGACACATTACATTCAAATTTAGTATTTT
Source organism: Dreissena polymorpha (assembly GCF_020536995.1). Taxonomy (NCBI): domain Eukaryota; kingdom Metazoa; phylum Mollusca; class Bivalvia; order Myida; family Dreissenidae; genus Dreissena; species Dreissena polymorpha. The sequence goes on along the minus strand of NC_068366.1, from coordinate 6,076,650 downwards.
GCGTTAAATTAATCCTAGAAATGACTAGGCAATACCACTACCAGGAGAAGACATGTAATTTATTTAATGACAAGACATCGGCTACCTGTGATTTATGACAACTTGTTGTTATTTAGTACCTGATCACAACGGAATATTAAGTTTTTCTGACCAGAGGGGCGATACAACCACAGATCTATCAATAAACAATATTATGTATCGATCTTTGATAAAACAGCGCGATAAAAATGCTAAAACGAAGAGTGTCACTATGTGTGCAAACTACTGAATAAAACAAGTACTATAATCAAGAACATTTATTTAATGCATTAACACTTAAAATGGGAAGTGTATATTACTGATTATTCTGTCAATGTCATCTTCTTTTGACAAAATCACTACGTCGCTGAATGTTAAAAGTAGTGAATGGTTGAAATCAGATGCGGCGTTGCGTGTCACTATTACATGGATACATGGTCAGCAGCCTCGTTCTGGAATTCTACGAGAGACTTCGCCATCTTATCAATGTTGGCTTATTGTTAAAAGGGTCAATTTTGTTTACAGAAATACATATTTTATAAAGCAAGAAATACTTGTGATTTCTGTATATCAAACCGAATAAATAGATGTAAACGTGTGCATCTATTAAACTACTGAAACACTAGATTGAGTAACTCCCAGACTAACACTTAAGGTAGGAATACTCCTAATACCGCCAAGTCTTTTTAGTCTTATAATACATGACAGTGAAGCCGATAGAATACTTACCATAAAAATACTCACATATTTAGTGATTGCTTAAGAAAAGTCAGACGGTATTTGAACACTGTTATTAAATTGCTTTATTGAATACTTTTAAAGAATGTCGGGTGTGTTATCATTCGTAAAATATTTCGCCCCTTTGGTGAAAAAAGGTAAAATGTTACATTGAACTGAGAAGGATCATGGTACTATTTTGCATTAATGGTCGATTTGTTTAGTCTTTGTACATATTGTAAAAATGTATCATCTCGCATTGGTAGTCAATGCCTCGGTCACACTGTCACGAATCAGAGCTACGAATGCGCTACGATTCAATCGGCTACGAATGACTACGAAATTGTCAAAATTCGTAGGCCGCTACGATTTCAGTACGGAGCATAAAAATCTACAATCAAAATGTTTGAAAACGAACAAGGAAAGGTACGGACTGCTACTGATCGACTCGATATAGTGCGGAGCGCTCCAAATCGGTACGATCAGACTACGAATCCGCTACGGTCTGGTACGATTAAGTACGATGCTACGCGAATCAGTACGATCTAACTACAGATCCGCTACGGTCTAGTACGGGTAATCACGAACTAGAACGGTCCACTAAGAAGCAGTGGGAATTGCGACGGACTGGTACGGACAGGTAGGAACGAACTACGATTGAACATTGCGCCCATAGCCTCTTGTATTGTCATACACAGAATGCCTCCCAAAAAGAGAACATGCAAGCGGCAGCAACAGCGCGTACCAGAAATAATGGAATCAGCCGTGTCTGGGGAAGAGTCTACCTCCTCCATCCAAAACCAAGAGCCGGGTCGACTTAAAAGCCAGTCTCTTATCCACCACCTCCTTTTTCTTCTCTGACCTGACAAAGTATGTAATTATTGATGTACACATGTATGCATGTATGTATTGTATGTATTTTTTTTGACCTTGCAGTCAAGGTTAACCCGTGAAAGTGCAAGCACTTATTTCAAATGGGGTCCTTTGGTTTTGCTGTAGAGACACCAAGCAGAAGAGACAGTATTGGGATACAAGGAATCCGGGTGCGATACCCTAGCTCTTTGCGAATAGACCCCTTGGATCTTTTACGTGCTCAGTGTTAAGCACCGATACACGCGAGAGTTCCCTGGGTTTCATACCAGTACATCTATAGTTGGGTGGGAAACACTTGAAGCATTTCTGAAATTTCCAGTGCCCCGGCCGGGAATTGAACCGGGGACCTCTGGAATGGTAGACCAGAGTGTTACCACTCGACCACCGCACCACCAAATATAGATTATGCTTAGGGAAGTATGATTATTTTTATATTTTATTATGTCGGCTATTAATTTAACAATTATTAAATCACGTAAAAGTAAGAGCAAGATTCAAAAGGCATATGAGGCAGACACTTTCCTGCAAATAAAAAAATGTATTACTAGTAAGTTCAAATTCTAATATTTTCAAAATACATAACCTTTAGCACAAGCTATACTAGTTATACGATATTGAATAATTATAACATCTGTGCATATCGTCAAGCAGCTCGACTACGGCCTCTGTATTTTGTGCCATATCAATAACCAAGTGTAACAAATTTATCGCAAACGCAATTTGCTGGCGGTTCATAATTGTGAACTCAACAACTGCAAGTACGGTTGCTTTATAATTTCAATGATGTATTTCAGTAGCAAGTTATTGTAGTGGACCGTACATGTCCGAACTGTTTCGTGCTGAAATGTAGTACATCGTACAAGATCGTGCAAATGCATGCCTATCCGTAATACAACGTACTAGAACCGTGGCTTTCCTGAGTATATCCGTGGAATAATCGCAGCTAATACGTAGCATAATCGTACCGCTCCGTAGTTCTTCGTATCAATCCGTAGAAGTCCTTGAAAATCTTTGGGCCTACGAAAAGGGACAGACGACTACGGTGTCGTTACGAGCTAGTACGGTTTTGTACGGACTGCTACGGATACGCTACGGTCGATAAATTCGTAGCAATTTTTTGAGCATGTTCAAAATTTGTCAAGAGTCGCTACGGACATCCAAAAACTACTACGACTCATCACGGATCAGGTACGGAGAGCCACGGTCCAGTAAGGATAGCTACGAACTGTGCCGAAAAGTATTCGTAGCTTGTTCGTAGCTCTGATTCGTGACAGTGTGACCAAGGCATAAGCGAGTTTCCCTGTACATATGTTGCAAAAAATATACACAACACGTTATTGTGTATATTTTGATAAACCCCATTTAAATATGTGTGCAAACAAAGCTGGCATACTAAGAATCTCATACTGTAATCAGCCAGTATTATTTGTATCAAACTTGCGTTGATGCTAGCTGGTGAATTAGTGAAGAATACAAAATAATTATTTTACTATAGTTAGAGTAAAATCATAATCTTTTCTTTGAATTAGTGCCATTTGCTGTAGTCCTATTTGTTTTTAAACAACTTCAATCAATAATTAACCGCAACAAAGAATACATTTACAGAAACAATACAACGATGCTAAAATAAATGCATTTTCCACATTACCACTGTATCAATGAATCGTACAAAGTAATGCTATAAAACGATAATGCATTGATTTCAGTGTGATATTATATTATTATTGCATGTGTTGTAATATACAACAAATACCTTTATTCGTAACGTCCATGTGGGAATACTAAAATCAAATGAACTAATAAAACGATCTTACAATAAAAGATACACACATGTTCTTATGTTTTTCGTTTAAATTGGATAGGATTTATTTAATCCTATGGAAAAACCACGGTGGCCTAAGTTGCCCGATTTGGAAAACTACAATAACAGAAACACGACGAACGAAACTTGATATTTAATATGAAAACCTTCAATATTTTTTGTAATATGTATATATTTATATAGAATAATATATATTAATACTTTATATCCTTATTTTGCTATTAAATATATTACGAACATTAATATACTATGTCAATATACACCTTGCATCGAAACAAACGATAATTTTACAGGTGGTTGTGTGTGTTCAATTAACATGTAAACTGTCCGAAAATATAATTAAGCTTTAAATGTTTCATGAACTGAGCGATAGTCTGGTTGTATACGAATTGCATAGAATCATTACATTACCGTTACTGTGGTTCTGTATATTGACTTAAACATTGCACTTTCTGCATATCATTAATGTATTTAGTGCAATAACATAATTTACAATACAACGACGTTATTGTTCCCTTGTATGTAGTATTTCAACATGGCAAAGGTTTGCAAAATACAATGACGTTTTTTCGCAATCATTGAGTAACAAACAAGGCAGGTCATTAACAAGAATAAGTAAATTATGAAATGAATAAAATATCAAACGAGAGGATTAGAATTAGAATGCAGCATATACGTTTAGTTACAAACACATGTCATGGGAGATATATACTTTAGACATATTTTGTATTTCCAAGTAAATTATGCTTTGTTATTGATTACTCTGAAAACGTGATCAACTACGTATACGAATTGTACTCGTTAATTACATGAAGAGAAACGACACAGTCAATATGTATATAAAACATATAAAGAAGTGAAACTCCAGCTGCTGGAGCAGTATTAAATTCTTATTTTATACATATTATATAATAAAGTCATATTAACTGTAGTATGGTCAATGCTCTACTACATTTACAAAGAATATTTTAGATTCGTTTATAAAAAATGTATACCATTAATTTGACCGTGTGCAGAGCTCTTTGTTTATTTAATAAAGTTGAATTATGTATCGATTTATTTTTATATATACTCTCCTAAATTGTAAAATAATTGATTGATACTTTGACTTAAACAGTGTGTGTATAATGTCTATAAAATCGATTTATAATTTAGAGAACATCACGATTATGCGGATATGTTTAACCATTCAATGTATCATTGACGTAAGAATTCAAATTCTGGATGAATAAAACCAAAGAACATCACTCTGAATACATGCATCCTTAAAACGATATTCCTTCTGTTGCTGGTGTCATGGACAGTTGAGACCGCATGCAACGTGGTGACGCTGCAACTGGTGAAGACGGTTGAGGAAATGGGAGAGATTCGATATTCATTAATAGTGACGCGAATCTTTGTCATGAAGGCGAAGTATTTTGACATGTAAGCAGGTGGCATAAGTCACGTATACCAGCAGGAATCATTACCAATATGGGTATAAAGTTGTATCAATAATTTTCGTTAAATAAATATCCACACACATTTCATGTACGAACCTTGATTTCCTCGACAATCTCTAAAATCTTTCAATAACAAGAACATGGTTATACTGCATCGCTGCACACGTCGCAAGTACAGTAATAATATTTATGTTTAGTTATGTCACGTGCAAGAATAAATACAACTACGAACGTAGGTTGATGAACTAAATGTCAAAGAAAAATGAAAAGCTGATAATAACAAGGTGCCAATACAACGTGACTTTTTAAGATCTTATTTGGGAGAATAAAGCGCGACCAAGTTAACATTTGTAATGTCCTTGTAAATATTTCACCATTTGTAATGGGATGAAGTGGAGAGCCCGCTCATTCGTGAGAGTTTTCTATAGGTATCAAAGTGCAACCGCGCGTTTGTAATATGAATTCCCATTGTACGCAATCGATTTATCGAACGGGTTGAGTATTTAAATAGTAAGAGAGATTAGGTATCATCTTTTACATATTTAAAAAATAAAACTCAAGACAAATTGAGAAAAAAGGAATATTTACTTAAAAACAGTAATATTTTATTTCAGACAAGTTGTTGATTGCTTACAAAAACATGTGGCTTTCGTCAATACTACTGACTACACAAATGCAATTAATTAGTTAATAAACGCAATTCGGAAACATTTGTAATTGGGAAAGACTCAGTAAATATAAAGCCGAAATCAAACATACATTTATCCCTTAACAATCATTTAAGTTTCTACAAGTGTACACTCATAAATTGAAAAAAAGATTATGTGTCACATCGCAATTGAAGAACGGAAGCATTTACCACTGCTAGCCATAATCAATGGTTAATCAGGTTGGTTTTCCAGATAATGAAGCTCATGATTGATATTGACAAATAAAGACCTCACTGACATATATTAATACATATGATAAACATGTTTCACAATGAGCGCCGAAAGGTTGCGTTCGCCATGCCATGTTGTAAATAAAAGCGATAAGATGGCGATTACAACCAGCTTCAAATACAGCAGTGAAAAAGGTTGGAACAGCAGTGGTCTATACTTGAATGTGCCGCGTTAAGAAAACTTAACATTTACCAAGCTTTCGTGGAATGTTTTAGGTTAAGTGTAATACAAAGGAACTATCTCTGAAATATTGTTCAAACGTGAACAGCCTATGGAGATCATTCGGAATCATTACAAATTAGCCTTTTTTTGAATGGTTACAGTTTTACTTACACATGGACTTACTTATCTGTATACGCCTTCAGGATATGACACATTTACTCAACTCTACTTACCAGCATAATAGAAAGCCACAGTTGTAAACTGTTACATTCAGTTCCCTCTTGTTTTCTTCTCGGAATACAACGTTTTCTTCTTTTATTTGCTGATACAATGATTTCATTCTATATACACAATTGAAACTCGGGTTAAGCTGATAAAAATTAAACAAACAAAGCAAAATATCCGTACACCACACCGAAATGAACGATAAATATATATAACCGTTTCATACAATACCAATACACTTTCCATTTATTAAATACAACTTTATCTGATTCTATTGAAATGTAAGTTTAAAAATACGTTTTAGAACCAATATTTAATATGGTCATTGTTGCTCTAAAATTATATTAAGTTCATGTTTTGTAATACATTACTATCAACTCCTATAATACCCATCGACAAACCGGTTTAGATCAATACAATTTAAACGATAATAGGCAACGAAATGTATTGAGGTTGATTTGTATTTTCTAGTTGCAATGGTGAGATCTGTGAATGCTTAAAGAAGAATTTCCCCCTTTAAATGCCTATTTTTGTAACGAATATTTCTTACTTTACCTTATTTGAAATATGGTAATATATAGGTGTTTGTGTTGATTCGGTTTCATAATATCATCCCTCTGTTTACAAGAGTAAGCAGAGAACAGTTTTCAATTATTTCAAAATAAGAACTGCCAAGAGAGCCTACTGAAACAACTTAAACATAATCCGCAGCTCTCATTCTTAACACATGGATTATAAACATAACACTAAACACAACACACGAACCCAAATTCTTAACACAGTAACCACTTTACCTGTCATACACACTTCCTGAACATGAGAGCCTTCCGAGGACATCAAAGAAACTTAATAGTCAACAGTCTGAAGAGGCTGTAAACAGTAGAGTTAATATAGGGTTATGTTGATGTAAATAGTTTATTTAGATACATAGCTCACATGATAGTTTAAAACGTAAGATGGACCATATTTATGTGTAACTAATATCGTTAAAGCCTTATTCCTAATTGTTCAAATAGATTTCCGATACTAACGACAAACGTGCACTAAATGTATATGTATAGCATTTGATTAACGCGTCACGTTTTGCATTCAAGTTTTCATGTTCTGTGTAAATAGATGAATTTGATTAAACTCGTTTCATAGGTGCGTTGGAATTATTATAGTCCTGTGGTAAGTGGGAAGCTCTGCTAGCCTTTAAACCAGTTGAAACAACCTACCGTTCAATGCTCGTTTTTAGGCGTTTAATCCGGTTGTAATGAGTGCATATTTATAGTTTGTTTTCTGTTGCAAATGGTATAGAAAAGAACACGAATTGCACTTATGTTAACATTTCTTTGTTTGACCACATTTATATAGAGCACTTTTCATACAGTATGTGTTTTCAGAGGCGCTTCACATTTTTCACCTGATCACTGGGTCATAAGTCGTCCGTTAACATTCGGCGCAGTATGCAGCCACGGCACATTGGCTTATTTGCGTCAGAGGTACCCATTTATACACCTGGGTGGCGAATAGCAAATGTGGGATAAATTTCTTGCTCAGGAAAATTTCAATGGTAAGGGCGGGATTCAAACCAGGGACCTCTCGATCTCTAAGCCAGCGTCGTGCCATTAGACCACTGTTTCTTGAGTTTCGTTGTTTGCTTTTTTTCTTTGCATTTTACGTGATCTGAACGTAACTGCATATGATTGAAGAAACAGCGTTGTCGTTATGAGCGCTCAAGAATCTCGGTAATTAAGCGAGGGTTTTCTGAGCAATTCATGCAATCAGGAATTGAGCTTCAACTGGCGTATTGAAGAATGCGTGAACCTCTTCTGTCATACCGATAGAATCGGCTACACATACGTGTTGCAATATTTGTTATGATTATTTTTACCTGATGAACGTTTGTATTTCAACAAATGGTAATACTATGATTGTTTTATACTGTTGTTAAGTCCCTGATTAAGAGCTTTAATGAATTAGCTATAATAATGTGATAAAACGGAAAACGTATAACAATTTGGTTAAACATTCATATAATGCATGTGTTGTACATTGTTTACAATTTTAAATTAATCCAAAATATCCGTGGAACCTTTATGTGTGTACACATTTAATTGTACCTACAGGATCTCTGTCGTTCAACGACGGATAATAGATTGTGTTTTAAATTTAATGATTGTTCTCATTATTGTATTTGATAAGAATAGCAACTCCCAAAATCGTTTATGTACGTTTTAAACAATAACAAACATCGATATCGACCATTATACGATGTTATCAAACACGCGGTGTTAATGTGCGGATTGTCACACAAAATGCTTGCCGAGTAATGGATGTTCCATATGTCAGGTGTCTTTGTTGCAGTGATGATGCTATTGTGTTGGTTTATCTAAGAATTACAGGCTCATGTATTGTTGGAATAGACTACGACATTTGTTATAACCATCAACATTATAATACTGTTTAAGGTATTTATGTGGACGATCCCATGAAGATCGATTAATTCATCTTCATTTTCTAGGCAATTATTTGTTGTGGTATGTGAGCATTGTATGCCCTGTAAATGAAGAGTTAACGAATATCAAACAGCGCGACCATGTTCAAGTCCTACAGTTTTCAGATGAGTCTTGCATAATAAATAGCATTACTAAACGAATACTAATGAAAGCTTTCCCAAAATTTAACAGAGTTTTTAAAACATTAAATCACAACGATTAACTTATATCGACGAGTGCAATGTCAGAAATAATGTTGCATAACTTAAAGTTTGAGTTTCTGCGTAAGTTAGATTTCTTAGACAAACCATTAATGACGAAAGCGACACTGAGTGCTGAATAGTCCACATGGACGTTAATAAAAGTTACAAAAGACAATTATTTGTAACATGCGATTGAATTGTTTATGCAATATAAAGAAGTGAAACTCCAGCTGCTGGAGCAGTATTGAATTTTCATTAAAAACAATTAGTTGGTCCTTTATTTAAGGCAAGTGACCGATTGCCCAAACAGTACAAAACAGCACAATACAGCACAATACAAGTCATAATACTAAACTTTATAAACTTATTATGTTGTTTGATTTTCTTCTGCTCGTCATACTTCATTCATAACAATTCACTATATTCATCGAAAAAAAACTAAGTTGTTCATGATTTACATGTGCGCATTTGATAAAAGATTACAATTTAAAAGGAAAACAAACACATATATTGCAATAAAGAGTAATACATTCATCGTATTAAATTATTCGATTTTTTGTTCAACGCTTAGATAAACTGCAATGCGAAGGATGATATCACATGTAAAAAGTCGTTGCGGTCGAACTATATTGAAAACACTTACACCAAGCAGCAGTCACGCAAATGTTGTATAATTTGATATAAGACGCACAGTTTATTACTGATTATTGTCTCTAGTTTCATTCAGCGGCAAAGAATAATATTTTAAAACGGTACTTATTTTTAATCACAATACATCAAGTTATTTAATATAATAAAATGGTAACATACAAATCTTAATGTATGCAAGAAAACCCCGAGCCATGCAAGAAAACCCCGAGCCATGATTGGATATATGTAAATATATGAGAAAGATATATATATAGAGTCCGTTTGATAACTACACACAGAGAAGTTACTTAACTTGACATTTACATTATAATGATAAAACCTTGCTCCATGATTTAGACCCTTATGTATCATACACTGTAAGACGATGCAGACACCAATACAATATTCAGTAATATGTGATAGATTTCACGATTTTTATCAAATTGCGTTATATTGTTAAATGATATAAAACTACCCACCTCCTAAATTGCTATTAAAATTGACATAATATTACGGCCATAAGAGCTTGGGGGTCTCATTGGCTTCTTTATGTATGCTTTCCTACCAATCGGAAGGTAAATAGATTTATATCTGTGTTCTTGCTGGCTCCTTACTTGCAAGCGTCCTTCCTTTATGTTTATTTACCTTATATTAAGTTAATACAATATCACTTTAACCTCAATAGGAATGAGTTTTTATCATTAATTGGTTTACGTCCTATTATCCAAAATCGCCCGTGTACAAAGGACAATTTAAATAATGCATGCGTTATTCACTAATTACACAACAATAAAACGCTGTGTAAAAACAAACAAAAACATACGTTTTGGACAGTCATGTAATACGGAGTTTAAATTTCATATGCGAACTTAACTTATTTTATCCAGCGTGTTAAATATATTCATATATAGTTATATATAATGCTACATAATAACAAGTTTGATTGTGTTTATGAATGAAGACATTTCTGATAATGCTGATGAAGAGTCTTTTCTTTCACAGTTAATTGACAAAGTTAATTATTAAACAATAATTAAAACATAAATGAATACTTGTAAAAACGTTTATGAAAATTACATCAGGAAAATAGTTTATAGTGAATAGCTGGTAATAAATACCCAGTTGCAAATTGAAAAACAGAAATGATGTTTTACGTTATTGGTAGTATTTCAGAATAAGATCATGCAGATCTATGATGTGTTAATTCCTGTTCATAACCTTAGAGATGAGAGCTGTAACATATGACTTAAATATTTAAATGTTACACGTGTCGAACCATAATTGCCATGCTTAAAGCGATTTAGTGTTCGACACTAGCTATTTGCGAGCATAATCTTTGTACCATTGATGTTATAACCAAATGTAAATTATCAACTTTGGAAAAATCCGACTGGAAAAGCATCTATTATAACTAAAACATAACAGTTGTATTCCTATGTTGTGCGTAACTCATTATCATTACATGCACGTACAAATGTTTATCTTTATTGGATCGCACGTTTTTATGATGTAACTTAACCGAGGTATCTTCAATGCACCCATGTTTTTATATTGTTATCTTTCTTTCGTATCAAATACGGTCATTGAAGTCACTTTGAAAAGGAAAGCCTGCTACAGAAACCATCTATGTTATCAACACTAAAAAAAATGAGCTTGCACATGTTGGCGATAAATCTTATAAACATAAAGTCAGCTTTATGAAGACATTATGCTTATGATGATGATGATGATTATCATTATTATTATTATTATTATTATTATTATTATTATTATTATTATTATTATTATTATTATTATTATTATTATTATTATTATTATTATAACTACTATTATTATTATTATTATTATTATTATTATTATTATAATTATTATAATAAAATTTTTAATTATTATTATTATTATTATTATATTTGTATTTTTTCATATTGAATGAATTACGAATTTAATCCCGTTAAAATCGTAATTACATTTCGAAATTTCCGGAAGAATAGAAACCACATGAATGCACTTAATATTTAGCATACTGTATACTGATTACCGGTGAGCACTATTTTACTATTTAATCAGACAATGGCCCAACGTTCTTTCGATTTGTTCTAAACATTTTTTCATATTTTACACGTGATTATGTAACTCCAATATTATGTGAATAATTGAAAAAAAAATCGTTGTCGTTGTGAGCGTTCGATAATCTTAGTAATTTTGCGTTGTATTTCTGAGAAATTTCATATAATGTGACCTTTGGCTACTGTCCGAAAAAAGGCCTGCTGTGAAACGCGTTTGCATAATTTTTTAAAACAGCTGAATTTGTCTCAAACTTTTATTTTACATTAACAAAAAAAAACAACATTTGCACACTTTCACGTAATCGTTTAGAATACATTTTGTTTAAAATAATTTCTCACATGTGCATGTATTTGTACACTAGTAAAGTATACGTTCTAATTTCGTGTTTGTGATGCTAAAATAATTGTCTAATTGGCTTCACATTTTTTCCCGGTTACAATATGTGATTTACCTACACAATTAGTATAAATAAACAATACATGTTTGACTGTGTTAACATATTTATGTAAAAGTTAAAACGTTATGCTAAATATATATTTCGCTTAGATTTGTAAATAGTTCATTATCGCACAATACGATAATTTCATCCTTCGTTTTGCAGTAAAAAATGCTGATATTGTCATAAATCATGATTTTCCGTCGGTCAAAGATCAATACTCTATTGTTATTTTGTTTGCAAACAGTTTAGGTTGATAGTATATTACCGCATTAAATATTTGCCAATATTATTTATGCACGTGTTTTGTTTGTTATTAAACATATATACATGTAAAGTGCATTCTACAATGTGTTCAAACGCGTGGTGTTAATGTGTGGTCCGTCACACCCGTACGCTTGCCAGGCAATAGATGCGCCAGATGTTTGCGTTGAATTGATGCTAAGATTATGAACGCATGTATAAATATAGTCAAGTGTTGTGTTGGATTTTTATGTTTGTATATTTCTGTAACGGTTACCAAAAGGGAAGAAAAAAATGCGACTGTGTATTTTGTTAAAATTAAGTTTTTTTATTTGAAGCATATTTTACGATATAAATTTTACGATTGTTAAACGTGTTTTACGACTTTCCAAGCGAATCACAATTTTAATCGCCAGACACTATATGGAAGTAATTTAAAAAGAATATACTTCAATAATATTAATTTTTAACAACCTTAAGTATATTTCGTATTGAGTGTTAAACGTGTTTTACGACTTTCCAAGCGAATCACAATTTTAATCGCCAGACACTATATGGAAGTAATTTGAAAAGAATATACTTCAATAATATTAATTTTTAACAACCTTTAGTATATTGAGCTAGTTTTTTTTTTCAAAGTAAAAAGTTTATGTGGCTGGGAACGAGACTTTGACCCATATGGCACTGTCGTTGTTTCCGAAAAAAACGACTTTAAGTTGTGACTATCGTTTCGCGTACTTTGTAAACAAATTATTTTAACCATTAACAATAGTTTTATTTTCAAGTAGAACTTACAGCAAGGTCGTTTTGTTCGGTTAATTCTAATTAACCGTGTTATGATTTGATTCTTGACAATTAAAATTAATCTCAGCTTATACAATGATTGAGGTAAGGCGGAGTCGGCCATAAGCAATTACTGCTTATGGTGAAGGTAGGTTTTTCTTAGTTTTTAAGATTTTTTCTTCAACCAATATAAACGTTTGTCTATGTGGATAAAATGTAATGTCAAATTTATCTAGTGAGGCAATCAAGATGTATGTATGATTCGTTTTACCTGTCAAAAGAAAGATTTTAGACAATATTTTCGCCCGAAAGTGGTCAAAATGTAATACACTTCTTATTTAATATTGTTTGTTGAATTTCCTGTAATGGCAGTAATTATATTTCGTTGATAATATTTTGTGCATGTATTCTTCGTTCTATTCCATTTTCACTGTATATAATATAAGATGATTGTATAACCGTTGATAAGTTGACAGTAGAAACACTGTTAAATGAATAAGGTTTATAATAAAATGTATTTAGCAAATGCGCAATCACTCTATGAAATGTAAGCAATTACATTTCCATGTGTAGTGACAACACAAATAAAATATGTCGGCAAAATGATCAATAATATTTCATTATGGTTATGAGTATAAAATTAAATGTTTCTATTCTTGTCTGAAATTTAAGTTGTAAATGTTCATAATCATGGTTGTGTTCAAGATCACATGGAAAATATTTAGCGGTAAATTCTTGTCTTTAGCTGCATCTGATGGGTTAGGTGTTTCAGCCGAAAATACAGATCGAGCAAAACGACAAATTGTGAACAACATAACAAGTGCTCATTATTATAAGCTATCATATGACTTACACCCTAAATTGTTTACCATATATGTGTTTAGCATGTATAAAGTATTTTCCTTTAATTAAAGAAAAGATAATCCTATGCAAAGTTATGAGGATGTTTTGTTAAAAATACAGAATTAGGTTTTTCCAAGTTCCAAAGCGGTGACCCAAGCTTTATTCTTCGTATTGTGTATGTTGTTTTGTACGATTTTGGCAATTGGTAACTTGCCTTAAATAAAGGACCAACACATTGTCTATAATAATAATGCGAATCTGATCCAGCAGCTGGATGTTCACTTATTTATATTTATTTAGAAGAATGTACATTTTTGTAATATGTTACAGGATGGACAACTGTTTAAGCCCTTGATGAATCAGTCATGCCAAGGAAGAGATAATCGTGAATAAAGCTTACTTAATCATTGTTTTTCAACACTTTGATGACAACAATATTAAATGCATGCCTGATTAGATAATTAAAAAGCCTTATACTTTATATTAGTGTTTTAATTTAGAACATTTACTAAGTTCTGTTCTCTGTGCATATCTGGATAGTTCAGAGTGAATTCCGAACGAAAGTTGAATACTTTCATGTTTTAATATAAATTGATTGATACTGTGTTGTGTTATCTTCACAAATATCAAGGTTGAACAAAATAACAATGAAGAAGAAGATTGCATATCATATTGCTTGTAATTAAAATAAATTATATATCTATAATTATTATAGACAGTCTCTATTGTGTGATGTTTATTTATGTGTTTGTAGAAATTTGCTTAAAAGATATGTCATTTATATGCATATAATTGCAGAAGTTCAAATATGTATTTTCCCAATCCTGATACAAAATCATCTTACCTAGTTTACATCTTACTGTCAGTGTGGACATTGTGTGGATGATAATATAGGATATTTTTTGTGTTCATAGTGTGTTGCGATTGGCCTGTTTTGAACATAAAAAGTGTTTCATTCCAGACTTAACAGGTCCGTTTTCACCAAGAAATAACACAACAGACATGCATACATGTATTGTACATAAAATCAACTATAGGTACCTTGTGTTGTGTTGTCATCACTTTGTCATCCATAAGTCAACACAGAAGCATGTTTAAGTATGTTAATTATAATGTAACATAATGTACCCTGTATAGATTTGTGTTTATTCTGCACACTACGTCAGATACATTATACAATCTTGTTTCATGGTTTATGATAATAAACACACTGTACACTGTATTGCATGCCTGGTATTTATTCTAAAAATAATTTCAATACTAATATTGCAGTTTATATTAACATCAATAAAAGTGATGTAAATATATATGATCATGTTATGTGTACCGGTATATTATCTTTGTACCGGTAAGCAAACATTTTGTTGGGTTAAGTTCAACATAGGGTGATGAGTGCCATTAAACATTTAGTGCTAATTGCTTTAATGTTTTAAAATGTTTCATTAGCGAGTTTATAATTAATAGCGATCACTATCCTAAGAAATGTTCAAGATGGTTCTCAAAACAGGAACCAGAAAAACTTTGCGAAACCGAAATTTTGCAAACTTAAGTACCCTTTTTCTTGAAGATTTGCTACTTTGAGACATAGTATGTGATAAAAGTCTCTGATTAATAATGGTTTATTTTCACTCAAAAAAGCGTTTTTTTCACTATGAAATGTATAAGCAAAGTTGGTGTCCCATGGGATTTTTGCATTTTCCCATGGGTTTGTTATTTTCCCATGGATGATTTTTTCTCCCATGGGATCTTTTTCTTATTTTGAGAGGTTTATTCATGAAACTTCAAGAAACATGATACTTAATCAAATGATGAACAATCTACACTATTTTAATGCGTTTAATCGTGTTTGATACAATAAAAACATCCATGGGACTACAGTGGATTTTTCCCAGTTTCAGACGTACGGGATCATGAATTGCTGTCATGATGGCTGCCTCTGTACTGACCACGGCAGTTACAATACACGTTATAAATTAAACTCTGTTTTTTGTATTTAGGTGGTAGATCCTATGTATATCGATCAATTCATCAGGATGTTCGTTTAGATTAATTTGTGTTTTGTTTTGTGTAGGACGCACATAATGCTTATTACGCATGTATTGTCAAATAATGTAAATTAATGCTAATGTTAACTTGCTATACACATGCTCCTGAATACAAGACGCATACATATCCTTTATATATATTTTTACGATAAAACGAAACCCTTGAAAGATTTTCGCGAAATCATTACGCAATGAATGTTTAGTTGATACGCATGTTTTTAGCACGTATGCTTTAGTATTAATCCTGAAGTGTATATTCCAAACAAACACTGGTAAATATATCTCAAATTGATGAACCAACCTAATGATACTTGTATCCACCGTATATGAAGTCTTAACGAATAACAAACATTGTGACCGTATCAAAGTTAAAGTTTTTCTTCACGCACGGCAATTATAATGGAATAATTAATTCCAATGCCAACCGAATAATACTGACAGAATCGACAGGGTTTATATACTTTTAAATCACAACGTTGAACTTTCATCGAGGTCATATTTATAGATAATATTTGCATTACCTCAAATGCTCTTATTCGCTGTATTAATATAAATATGAGTGAAACATTTGTCAACTTGATGTAAACAACTTGACGAATTATGTTTTATATGAGTTCATCTTTAGTTTACATACATTCATCAAATTGGTAATTACAACTTCGCTTATTCTTGTCGTTCCTTTTTGCGTGCTGTTTTGAGGTGAAATCGTGTATTTACTATATGGTCGTCAGCATATGGTCGTCCATTAACTGCCACTGATTACCGGAATGACGTCTCATATTAAGCCCGATTCATCCACAGTGCGTACGTTTTATAAAATTGTTATTGATGTTATTCTCAAATATGCCCTCTCATAGGATTAATTAATAACATTCTAATGGATAATGTTAAATTGTCTGAAACCTTTTTGAAGACGAGCTTGACTGTACATTGTATTATTAATTGGTGCCTTTTTGCCTTGTTTTGTATGCATTAATTGGCATCATTTTGAGATTCATACCATTGCCCTGTACCGTGATGTCAGACGTATAATGTCCATTCACAATTAGAGTTTGTAATTAACAATACTTTAATTTTTTAACACTCTTAACGTTTGTATATAGGCCATATTTCGAAATACTACTCGATGTAAATTCGTTTGTGTACTTGATAATTATCATAATGCTAAAACCTTTATTCCAAAGCCAACTCCCACTTTGTAAACAAATGAGTGCTCCAGTAAAATTGCAGTCTCGGTGGTTAAATGAGGCACTAGTCATGTAACTGAAATACTCACAAGAAAACACAGTTACATAGAATTACACTCTTTTACAACATTCGCAACATCATAACGAATTCCAATATACAAAAATGTATTCACTTCACAAATAAAAAAATGAACGGAGAAAAAAAAACTATTTATGAACAAACTCATTATTTCAAATTCAACAGATTAGCAAGATCACTTATAGATGTACGTAGTATTTAAGTGCAAACCTTTAATATTTGGATAGTTTCTGAATTAAATTGAATCAGGTAAACATCTTGTAATACAAATCAGTTAATAATCCATTGGAAAATTATAAAATAATATTATACAAATATAACATCAGAGTCACAAAAAGCACAATTATGTTTTGACCAATCCATAAGGATGTCATTGTGGATTTAAAAAGTAGCAGTTTGCAGCAGCGCCCTACTATTTGTTTTTATCTAGGTCATTCAATTGAATTGTACAAGAAGCATTCCTACAACACAACAAAAAAGCACATACAGTATTGCACGTCTTAATGGAACACATTCTTCATACAAGTACAGTGGAATTGAAAAGGCACACACATATTTCCTTATGGTAGTGTATAACTGTTTTCGTTATCATATTTAAGAAATGGATATTACAAATGAATTATTATTTGTTATGAAAAAAAAACAGTGTGATGTTCTGTATCGATATTTCTAATATTATTATAGTACCTATGATCAGTATATTTTTAAACGCTCTTCTGTCTTCATCAATGAGAATTAGTGTCATAAGGCCTAATATGTTTTGTGTCAAAATATAGATACCTATACAGTAAAAAATAATGACTTCATTCTTCTGAATGTTCAAAAACACAGTATGTCATTCTGTCGAATCACGTCATGGAATACTAAAATAATTGTATCAGGTATCAGTGTTATTGATTCTTTTTTTATTTAAAAATTAATCGTGCTAACACTGACTTATTTTAGTTTTTATAGCAAGAATAACATAACTGTGTTTTCACTAATGACATTTGAATTTCGTCTGATTCAGTTTAATAAACATCATTTATGTCTAACATACATGCAAACACAAGTGTTATGGTATGTTGATAAATAATTTCTGAATGATTCCTACGGTGATAGCGAGTTTCGCATAAATTGCTAATGCGGTGTACTTCGATCTCATTGGCCACTTCAAACAAGATTGTAACGTGCTTATGGCTTGTTTTGAAATCGGTCGATCTGTTGCAACTACTTGCGTAGGTAAAAAATCATCGAGTATTGGGAAAATAACCATGGAGAAAGAAAATGTAACTAAACTTATGTATCACGATTTGAGCTTCGGATAATAAATCATTTTTTTCGTAAATGGGTTTTGAGTAAATATGTTTTTATATCATACTATGCTTTCAGCACTCATTTGCCATATAGAACGTTAGCCATGCCATATAATACGGTTAGTCCGTATGCACACAGTAACGTCATAATCAATTGTATGTGTCAAAATTAAAGAATATATCGTTCTTTATGATAATACAAGTGATATCTCTTTATTTTGGCTAGCGTTTCTGCTGTTGTATAAAATTGCCCA
>NC_068366.1:6042905-6052905 GCF_020536995.1 Dreissena polymorpha | reverse complement strand
GAAAACTGTATTACTTGAACATGGTTTCGCTGTTCGATATTCCTGAACACGTCATTTACGGGGCACACAATGCTCACCGGTTAGCTTCATCAAATGTAGATACATTCACTGGTGTTTGCTTGGTAAACACATTTCAGTGTTCACATATTTTATTAATACTAAAACCTCTGTAGCGTACGTGCTCAAAACGTGATTATCCACTACCAATTAATTTCGATATGTGTTTGCGACTAACGATCAAGATGTTTGTTTCATTGTGCAAAAGTGAATACAGAATAAGCGCGTCTTAGGTATGTAGGGGAAAAGTTATATTACTATTAACACACAATGATTTTATTTCACAATCAATCGAGTAAGACCAGCTCAATCGTATCATCACTACAACAAAGACAACTGAAGCATCCATTATCTTACATACACAGTATGTGACGGGCCACATTTTAACAACACGTGATTGATAACATAGTAGACTGTTCGGTAACAATTTATTTTATTTTTTGTCAAAAACAAACACAAACGGTTTGGTAAATGCTTTTTGGTCAAATACAAGCATGAAAACAATCAACAAAGGTAAAACAACAGCAATCTGTTTTTTCGTTGAACGGCAGAGAGGCTGAAGGCACAACTAAAATGTGTACAAAACCTAGGGCGAATAATATTCTGGTATTTTATTAAAATAAAAACAATATACAACACATGCCATTACATGCATTGTTTCACCAAATGTGTATACGTCATCCGTTTTTATAATATATTTATATAAAATTCTATAACATTTAAAATCTTTTAAACAGGGACTTGACGGCAATAATACATTCTACTTGTTTGAGCATCAAAATCAGAAGTTACAATGCACATTGTATTAATTTAAGAAATACCTGAACTAGTTTTAAGTCAGTTTATAATCATTTGTTGAAAGACAAAAGTTATTCAGTTAAAATTTAACAGGACACATAGTTCAACTAAAGTAATAGCCCAATTCAGAGCGCTTTACACAAGAGCTAAATGCGTACCTTAAAACGCAAGTTGTAGTCCTGAATCTTAATTCCAGATTGCTTTATTTCTTTATTACAACTTAATCCGTTTGCGTTCTTCGTTTAAAAAGCTATCGGGTAGCCTGTTTTACTAAAGTATACTTAAGAAATTCTTCTTGATGATGTTTCTTGAGACTGTGGATTAGAAAAAAAATATAGCTTATCAAGGACAGGCTCTGTGAATTATTACATTATTTATATAAATATGAAATACAATCTGACATTAATAATCCATGTGGACAGTTTTAAATATAATACTTTTCGATATTTATTGTCAAACACGTTTATGATTTTTTGACATAATCGTTAGTATTAAAAGCTCAAAAAGTCATTGGAAGCTTATACATATTACAGCGCTGTGAATGTTAACTATTGGCAAATCTCTTTTTCTACGTACTAATATATGTGTATCAATAACAACACAGGGGATAGATATCATATCACAAATTAATAAACTATTGTATAATTTCAGTTTATATCGGACCAAACAAAAATAAAGCTATTGTATTTGTTATATAATAATAATTAATAATAAATTAATTATTGTAATTTAATGAACGAAGGTTAAATATGACATACGAATGTTCTTTTCAAAAGTTACTGAACATAAGATTTGCTGTACTTTGTCCATCTGCCGCCGTGAAAATGGTCAGTTATAAAAAATGTATAAAATAATACCAGCACACATTTTGATTAACAGTTAATATCGATTGTTATATACGTAACAATAAACATGTATATGCTTCCTAACATCCGCGTTCATCTTCAGTAAAAAAACTGTATTATTCGTATTACATAAATAGGAAAATGCCCTGGTGAGATACTCCTTGTTGCGTTATCATCTAAACAACACAGAACTCGCTGCGTTTTAGTTCAAATATTGGCATCCGACTTCAGCTGTAGAAGTGTAATCTTAATGTTGGCAAGAATTACAAATGCCGATTGAAATGATTCACAGTAACTTGCATAGTTTGTTTACTTTGTACAACGGCGCTTTATTATGTTGTCGAGTTGGGCAATTTACAGTATATGTTTAAAGATGCTTTAAGGACGTGCGATTTTAAAATGCTTGTAGGATTATTTCAAATAAATATTTCAATCAAATAATCAAATACTAGAAATGTTAAAGTAAAATCACCAGAGCAGACGAGTGAATAACTTAATGTCACGGATATTATACAAGTCATATGTTGTCCTTAAATATAAGCGTACATGTTATTAAGTGAACTTGTACCAAGAGCGTTAAAATATTTGAATATGCAAATAATCGAATATTAAAATAGCAAAACTTAGAATGATGTTTTAATTTGTAATTTAATAAATGCTGATGGTTTTGTTTTCATATTAACATTTCAAATACATATTTTTCAAAAATGTATATTGTATTAACAATACTGAGCGCTGCCTGCATATCACAAGTACCCACGATTTAGGTAAACATCAATCAGTTACCCTACTAATGTGTTAACGTGTTGACACTTTTAATGTAACTAATAACCCCATAGATTAACGTGTACGCCAATGTCTATTTGAGAACCACATATTGCAAATTAAATTATAATAAATGTGTTGTTTTTCTACTATGTTTCATCATTTGTTAAGATTTGGAACAATGTAAAAAATGTTCTTTAATTTAGGCAATACCTGCGGTTTATTGTTTCTATATATATTCATATGTGCATATTGTACGGGCTGTAATGGAACAAGTACACTCTTTGACCATTCTGAGTGAGTTATAAATGTAAATGATGAACGTCATGTTTGAGCGCATAACTGCTGTAATGACACTGTGTTAACATGTTCAAACATTGGGTACCCTGCATTGTGAAAATCGAAATATGGATCTATGAACAGAACATCCTCAGCAATGGACGTCTACGATTCCGTGATGGGCGCCAACGCCACAGAGGTGTTGATCGAGCCACACCAGACCACTGAAGCAACAATTGTACCCATTATGTTCTGAGTTGTAATCCTCATCGGAACTGTTGGAACAGCAGATCTAATTGGGACGGTGTTGAATAACAAATCGATGCGAAATACCCCTACCATATCCGTCGTCAGGTTATCATTTGTTCAATTATTGCTTTCTTGTGTTTCGTATCATTATCTTTACAAGTGTATTTAGTTACAGAAGGTTTGTGTTTAAATTGAACGAGAACATACAAACACGGTGTATCCGTGTTCTCATGAATATCTCTCAGTGGGTACGGATAAATTACCATTATGCATCTCATGAGTAAGCTAATAGACCGAACGTGAAGACGGTAAGCACGGTGATCGGACCAAAGATCCGATGTTGCTATGGTGCTTGTCATCTCAGAATCGGTTACTTCCGATATAGCATTTGGTCCCGGCTATATGACAATACTGGGAATACAGCTTACATCCCGCCTTGAATGCTGTCTTCGCCATTTATACAGATGGACGTGTGCCAACATTGTGTCAAGATTACTATTTATTTTGTTGTGTAAACAACAATTGTGGCGAGTAGTCAGCAGTCGCCACTTGCATTGCGAAACCATGAAAGAAACGCTCATGATTCAGCAACAAAAAGTCAGGTGCAGGCGCGTGGAAATGGCCAAAATAGTCATGTCGCTAGTTAATATATGTTTTGCTTTTGGTTACCAAAACATCAATCTGTTCAGTTTTGTATTTATTACAGCCGAAATATGTTATGTTCCTGTCCAACCTTGCATTGCAGAAGCCCCGGAACTCAATAGTTTACAATGTACAACTTCAACAGTATACGGCATAGAAGAACGAGCATCACTGGTATTGTGTACTCGCAGTCACGTGATAGCAGACCCCAACAGCGGGCACTATATAAGGCCTCACAGTAGGCTTTCTTGTTGAAATATTTGTTATCTGAAACTAGTTGAAATGTTGTCTTTGTGCAATGTTTTTTATCCAATAGTCATATTTTATACAAGGTAAGTACATAACAATTTTTTTTTTAATTTGGCATTCAAGAAGAGACATATTTTAATGCGAGAGAAATCACATCATTGTTAAAAAACAACGGGTATACATATATTTTGATCTGGGTGTATTTAGTTTCATAGTGTTATTTATATTTTTGTACCAAAACAGGTCTGTCAGTAGTTATAATTGTAGTTTCAAGTAAGGTGTCATATAATTTTGCTTTGTCTTTTTTCAAGCATCGATGCCAATTTCAAACTTTAGTGCTCTTTCAAACGCTTATTTGTAAACGTATCGTTGAATAAAATCCGATTAATGTTGTATTACTTATTATTATCCCCGTAGTGTATATAAGTATGACATACATGCATTATTAATCTCACCCTGTTGTTTTTATAATTGCTATATGTGTTATAAAATCAATATTCTTATTCGAATGTGTATGCAATAGGTAGTTCTAGTATTGACACTAAACCAAAGCAAACAGATGTTACCAAAGGAAAGAATACAAGAAACGCAATGCAACACCGTTTAACGGTGTTTTCATATAGTACTGTTTAAAAGGGTTTGTTAATGTAGAATATCCTGAATGCGTGACCAGCATCATATATTTTAAGTTCTCAGTGCTGAGTGTTATGATGATTTGAATAGTGGAAATAGCAAATACCCTACAAATAATATGTTACAACGTCGAACGATTCCCCATAGCATGTTGACGTATATCATGTTTAGGTTAAGATAATTCATTTGTCTTACGCTTAGCTCAACAAACGAACGATAGCTTTGTAAATGCTCAGTTGTCTTAAAGCTGTACCTAAATACTATAGTATAGACTAGTGCGGTGTTAGCCTCCTTTAACCCATTTATGCCTAGCGTCTAGAAAAAAGGCCAAGGAAAACAGCGTAGACCCAGATGAGACGCCGCATAATGCAGCGTCTCATCAGTGTTTGCGCTGTTTGATTAAAGGAATTTCTTTAAGAAAAATTCAAGATATACAAATTAATATTTTAGACAGCCCTAATTTTGGAATTAAATTGATCCAATTTAGAAGGATGGGAGAGCACACTAGGCATAAATGGGTTAACACAAGCGCTAATGCATTATATTAAACTGCTTTATTTGTAACGTGTTACTAGCGCCATTGCGTCGCTTGTATTTCCCATGGCGAACACAAATACGGCGCCCATTGCGAATCGTATTTATCATATGCATAACAATTTTTTTTTTATTCATATGTCAACATCAAGCACGAGCTGCATTATTAGGAAAACCACAGATGGTTATCATCATTTCGAATGACTGCTGGTGATTAATCCTTCCCTTATTCAATTGTTATGTGATGCATAAAGCTTTTATTTTAGTTATACATGTAACCCTGTAATGTAACTTACACTATTGCTGATGTCAGGAAATAACATATAGTTTTATTTCGGTTTTATGTTTACTGAATCTTTCCCAAAGGTAAACCTTCACCAATGGCGATTGTAAACTTAACTGAGTGAATGTGTTTGTGTTGTTGTTAGTATAAAATAGTCGGCATGTGTTGTGATTTTACTGTGTCACTTTCCTTAAATTAAATGCTACTGGTTTGTTTGAAACGAATTTCTCTCCATATAAAGCCTCTCTAGTTGTATATACCTAATGCGGAAAAATTATCTTCAAACTTATGTGTATTCTCAGCTCGTTCGAGGTATCGTATGACGATTATTGTAATGTTTAATCGGGGCCATCAAGGAAATGTCAAATCATTTTGTCGAATCTTGAATTGCGTTTTTTTTTTGCCAGTATATCGCCTTAATTCCATATGGTCGAGCCAGATACGTTGAGTGCATCGACAAATATATGTGTCACGAATGGAATAAAATAAATAGGTGATCATTTCGTGTGTTAATCAATCCAAAGCCTGTATGTTCATATATAAGTTTTGTGTTGCATAAAACCAATAATTAAGTGTATTTAAACATAAAACTTGAAACTATTTAGTTCGTAGTTGTATATTCTGTATCAAGTGACACAACTTTACACAAACCTGATTCTTATACTTATGGCATTTTTAGCGATAAATTATGAAATGAACTTGTTTAAGCGATATTCTTGGGAAACTACTATTTAATAAATGAAATGTGTTTGTATGATTATTTTAAAATGTATACAGTTAATGGTTATATTCCTCCTGCCTGTATCAGTGGCTTGTTTCACGTGTTTGCATTTCCAAATACATCGCCTGAATGAAAGTTCGCGTCACTTTTAATAAAATCGAAACCATCCTAGTTGCAACGACGACTCTAGCAGTTGAAGCGTCACAAACAACATGCAGTCTAAACTGTGCATTACACGAACTAAAGCCAGAAATATCATTTTGATGACGCATGTATTCAGATGAATGTTTATGTGTGTTATGCAGCAAGATGTAGAATTATTCCATAGCCGATCAATAGAACAAGAATATTTCTCTAAACGGATGCTGTAAGTTATTCTAATAAAACTTGATGTTTGCCAACGATAGATCGCGATTATAAACATAACACAAACAACGTTAACATAGAATTTTACTTAGGTCAAAAGGTATGTGCACAATTTAACTTAATGAAATCAAATAGTACTATGAATAATTAACTTATGATTGTTTAACTATTGTTAAAGAAGCCACACAAGTTATTTCAAATAAAGTGTATGCGCACATTTAAGGTGCCATTTCCTGTCAGTTCATTTACGAGTAAAATGTGCATATGCAGTTGGGTCACATTTTCAGATAATTCATTTGCAATATTTATTTATATCGTAATTATATATATGTATCATAACATGTGTTTGTTGTTTAATGTATATGCAACATTCTAATTACAAAACCGCTCATGTGCTATTTTTTACAAACACTAAAACGAAGACATATATTTTAGTATAGCTTTATTTTAACCTTACTTGTTTTGTATTCAATAAATGCATAAAGACTACATTGTTGTGTATACATCTTGAATATGTTATTGTTATATAAATGTTGATTTATCATTGTTTTGCAATTACGAGGTCGGCCATTAAACGCTTTATGATTTTCAGAGAGATCATATTATTTTATGTTAGTGTATGCTTGTCTCGTGTAAAGATATATGTTCACGACGTTTACAAAGACTAAATACATATTTTATCAAAAGTATTAAATAAAGGCAATATCGTTGTACACACATGTTTTATAACTGTTCTTAGCGGTTACTGTCGCGAAGTACGCGAGTAAACTCCGTTATATATATCTGTGTGTGTGTACAATATACCCGTCGATAAGGCGGTGCTGTTCAACGGGCAATATGAGCCGTCGGACCCGCCAGAGCCGCCAAAGCCGTCGGAGCCGCCAGAGCCGTCGGAGCCGTCGGAGTAACTTAAGTTGAAGGAAAACTAACCACGTGACTATTTACTATATAAAGGACTTACTGAGTACGGATTGACCAGTTAAGAACCAGTGAAGAACAGTGAAGTGATTGCATTTTGTTAAAATTTACATCATGTTAATTTGTAAACGGAATATTAAAAAATATTAAATAACTTAACTTTTAAAATGACTTTTTCTTATTTTGAAATAAACATTTTTATCCAATGTGGTAAAACAGAAAATGTACAGTCCACAAAAAATAAAATTATGCACCACTGTTACCGAATATGATCTTTTGTATAGTAAGTGGTCTATAAGTTTTAATATCCGGTATTTTAACCCTTTCCTACATAAGAAGCAACGTGAAAATGGCGTTTGCAACCAGCATAAAAAAACAGAATAGCCTGCGAGTAAATCGCAGTCTATTCAGGTTTTATGCTGTTGGATGCTCATCAGTAACTAAGGGTTGAAAACGAAGCCTTTGAAATATAAAGGTAATAGGAAAATCATTTAATTAAAATAAACGTTCTACGGGACTGCAAAAGCATCAAACTACGTATCTAAGTGATAAATGGTTGTGATTAAGAAGACAATGAAATATCAATAGTTTTATATAAATATCCGTAAATGTTCGTGTTGTGTTATTGATGTATTAAATGTGGTTAAATATATATTTTAAATGTCAATACCTTAAATTAGTAGGATATGACCTTCGCAGCTCCATGTAATTTCAGTTAACTCTGCATAATGACAAATATTATAAAGCATAATATGCAAATAAATTGATTATACACAGATTTACTATCATGCGAATACTATCGGGTTTGCATTGGTTTCTATTTCCTAATGATAATCGTGTAAAATGCTTTTACTTTTAACCAGACTGTATTCGTATTATCCATCGTTGATTTACACACGCATTGTATT
This sequence comes from Dreissena polymorpha, assembly GCF_020536995.1. Lineage (NCBI taxonomy): Eukaryota > Metazoa > Mollusca > Bivalvia > Myida > Dreissenidae > Dreissena > Dreissena polymorpha. The sequence goes on along the minus strand of NC_068366.1, from coordinate 6,044,658 downwards.
AATCCCTATTAAAGTATCTTTTTTATTCCAATGTCCACAATCTTGTAAAATGACATATGAGAAAGGAATGCATAAAAATGGACAGTATTATAATTATTCTCGGCTTCATTTGCCATTATATTAAAGCACGTTGCCTCACAGGATACGCCCCTTTTAAGCCCATGCTATATAATGATTGCAGTCAAGCATATATAATCTGGGGAAAAATCACTGTATCAAAAAGTCAAACATTTACTTGTTATACACGTTATGTATATCGAGAGTCGTATTTCGGATTTCTACTTAATGTATTGGATTTCAGTGGAATCGATCCATTGCTTGATGTTAAACAGATCATACTAAAGTTGTATTCACTATTAATACAAAATATCGTCATTCGTGCAAACGATCGCAGCTACTTAAGCTTCAAATAAATTAAACACATATTTAAAATGAACACATCGCTGAAAGTTCGAATGTGTGGTTTATTTTACTAAATGAGAAATTCTGCTTGAATTCCATACGTGAAAATTTAAATTCAAAATTATGTTTAAATTATGTTATGTTCTTTGGGTTATTTGTATATCAATAACGCAAAATTACAATGTATCATGCAAGAGAATGTTTGACAGTTTCGAGATACGTTTCCACTTCTTGTGCTCTCTGCTATTGTATGACCCCTTTTGTTTCTAAATGTTCAGTTCAATTCACATTTGTCTGTTGTTCTAAAATTCAATGTGAACTTATGATTGCATGACATATCGTGTGTTGATACGTGCAAAAATCGTTAAATTCCAGTTCATGAACTACGATATGTTTTTGGGAAAATGACATATCGAGCAAATATGTTTAAGTAATATGTACGTGTGAGAAAAGAAGAGGTAGGTGTATAGCAACACTTGCTTACCTTGGTTTAATAACAGGTCTTTAACTTGAAAATAATAACAGCCGTTGCTCAGCAAGCCAGTTGTGGGCATGTAGCATAATAAATTACATACAATTGCTGAGGAAACCTTGATTAATTACCGAGATTCTTGAGCGCTTATAATGACTATATTTTGTCTGCTCCTTGAATTCAAAGACTGGGAAGACAATTGTATGCTGTTATATTCAGCGCATGTTAATCCACGAAAACGCATTTTAATATTTCAGTACAATAAGATGCTTCAGCAGCACACATGCATTTGATTTGCATAATGTGCATAAATGTGGTTTCTAGGCTGCATTTGACTTGCAATGTGATAAATGTTCAGTTAGGATAATACATGTTCAATCCCTTAAACATTATGACAGTAATAGCAATACAAATTTGTGTTTAATGGTGTTCATAAACCTAATAATTCGAAATAAAAAAATATTGTAATGGCATGTGTACATGCTTCATCAACAACGACATACAGTTCAGATCGTTTCTGCGACCAGTATCATAGTTCGAGTGGAAGGTTTATTCATAAGTTACGTGTTTAAAGTAATTTGTTTAATTTGAGAGTTGGTGGTTTAAATTGAAACAGTATTGTGTGTATTATGATAGTCTCTGTGTTAGGAATGGAAGAGCATACGTATACTTGGACATTTCATGTCTTTAGTATGAGCGTTCCTATGTTAGATTTTGGGGTGGGTCATGTCTGTGATAAGCGTTGAATTTCCGGAGTTAGCATGATTGATTATCAGTTTACTATTCAGGCCGTATGTGTACTTGTAAAGTTCCTGTGTTTATAGGGAGAATATCTGTGTCTTAAATGATATTTGTTGTTTTTAGTATACAAGGTCCTAC